>NC_083231.1:68047229-68134474 GCF_032191835.1 Heteronotia binoei
CGCGGAGTGGCCGGCGCTGGTCCCTGGAGGCCCTCCAGAGTCCAGCGCCGGCCTCTCCGTGGCCTCCACTGGACGGCGCTGGTCGCTGGAGGCCCTCCAGAGTCTCTGGAGGGCCTCCAGCGACCAGCGCCGGCCTCTCCGCTGCCTCCCGGCCTCCGCCACCGCCGCCGGGCCCCGCGCGTGGGCGGGGAAGGCGGCGAGTGAGGGAGGGAGCGTCCCACCGCCTCCGGGGCTGGCTAAACCGGGACCTCTAATGGTCCCGGTATAGCCAGCCCGGGAGGCGGGAATAGGGGGCCAGAACCGGGACATTCCCGGGTGCCCGGGACGGTCTGGCCACCCTAGAGCTGGCATCTGGGTTTGCTGCAGCCAGGACAGCAGAGAAGACCTTGAGCAGATTGTGTTTTGTGTGGCAGTGACACTGGCAACTGGGTTTATATTGGTTCCAGGCCTGCAAGGTTCATAGAGTAAATAGATGGATGTAGTGCACTTGGGTCCTATATAGATTCTCTAGTGTGAAGTTAGGTTTGGCTTTGGGTGCCCCAGGAATTGGACCCCCAGTACAATTTTTTTTTGGCCTTGTGGGTTTTGTGTGGGACAGTGCCCTGAAGCTGCACAGCAGTTTGGGGGGCTCTCCTCAAAACCCCCTGCTCCTCAGAGCCACTTTTCCCACGACAATTACAATGGGGGAAGTAGCTCTAATTGTTTTTTTCTCACCATTGGGAACAGTGTTCCTTTTGGGGTGTCCACAGACGGGTGCAGTCTTTTTGGGCCAGGGGGGTTGCATGTGGGGGAGTACCCTGAAGCTGCCCTGCAGTTTTGGGGCCTCTCCCTCAAACCCCCCTCTGGCCAGAGCCAGTTTCCCCACAGCAATTATAGTGGAAAAAGTGGATAATTCGGCTTTCCCCAGCATTGGTGGCAATGGGCCTTTTGGGGAGCCCAAAGACAGGAACCCCCTGGCCCAAACTTTTTAGGACTTGGGGGTTTTGTAGGGGAGAGTCCTCTGCGGCTTTCCTGCAGTTTTGGGGGCTCTCCCTCAAACCCCCTGCCCCCCAGTAGCCTCTAATTATGCCCTATGTTGTCATTGATTGCAATGGTCTATAGGGTATAACGGTGGGATAGGGGCACCCTCTTTGGGTGCCCCTGGAATGGACTCCCTGGCCCATCTCTTTTGGGGACTTGGGGGGTTTGTAGGGGAGAGTCCCCCTGCAAATTTGGGGGCTCTCCCTCAAATCCCCTCCCCTCCAACGACTTCCAATATACCCTATTTTGCCATTGATTTCAATGGCCATAGGGCATAATGGGGCCGTATATTCAGAAATAGCCACGCATCTACCATATATATGGCTATTCCCAGTACAGGTATTTGGAAATATATGGTATTCTGAATTTTTTGGCCATGTATATTTCCAAATCTGATTTTTTCTGATTTTTTTTTGTACACCCCTACTACTAAGCCCACCTTTCATACTGTTGCCATGCAAGTACGGTCTGCCTGAATATATGCTGCAGCAAAACACAGAAATTGGGGGGAGAGAACATATCTACACAGAGAATACACAAAGTCTGTAATTGATTGTAATCAATTATCTATGTATATCTAAAATCTAATAAACCTTGTCCTTATCAAAAATATAACTCCAAAGAGACCTAAATTGAATACAATTTTCCCCTATCAATCTGCAATATAATTCTGAATCTAATAATCCTAAATCTTATTCCTAAATAGTAAGTAAATATATACACCTAGGGATACAGTAGGAATCAAATAAAGGATGAGGTGTTTGGAAGTGACAGGGAGGAGCATTGCATATACAGCATTAATCAACAGCAAAGGTCACAAGACTGCACATGGATTAAGATAACTATGGCCTGCCCTTCAGCTGAAAAGGACTAATGTGAAAGGTTTTTTTTTTCCTGTTATCTGTTCTTGCTTTGGATTCCATAAGTGCAGATAGACATCAATCACAGAATTTGCTTCCACACTGGCCCCCTCCCTTTTCAAAACCATGGCAACAGCACCAGCCAGGGAGACTCAGCTCCTATCCCCACCTCCCTTGGTGTCAGGTTGTCAGGCGAATACATTTCACTTGCATTTCCTGGCAATTCAGGCTGCTTTCTATGGGAGCTAATATCCAGAATTATAGAATTTGAGTTTAAAAATATTTGAAAAAATTAAAAAATGACATCATTCTGTGACATTGCAAACACAAAAATACAAATTTTACAGACCCATCATTGTCTATGTAGCCTCCTCATGTACATTCTAGATGGTGCAGGACATAAAGTCTTTAAATAAATCTCTATTGTCCCTTTGAAATTCCTTTAATATTTGAAAAGCCTTTTCATGATGGAGTTCTCCCTTGCACCTTTCAAGAAATCTTTGTGAAGTTCTTGGTATCATCAGCATGACTGAGTAAAACTCCTTTATCTAAAAGGAATATACTGATAGCATTAACAGATCTTACTTTCTTTGAACTAGAAATTATCCTCCATGAAACAAATTGTTTTTCCTGCATTCTTTTCTGTCTTCTGGACAGAAATATATGCTAAGGCTGATGCCACACTTACTGAAGGTCTTTGACACCTCTGCATACCTTTGAGGTATGTTCTCTTTATCAGTTCCAGGACTTCCTTTGTTCTAAGGCTTATCGTCTTTGAACTTTTTAAAAAGTACTGCTCCACTGTAGGGCATTCATTTCCTGCTCCACTCAGACTACTGCTTTATTGCCATTTTCTCTCCTGCATACATTCACTGCATGTGTGAAAGCTAACGTCTCTTTCAGTAATCTAGCTCTCCATCTGTTTGGCTTTCTGCCTCATATTATTTTCCAACCAGATTATTGTATTACATAGAATCATTTTGGCAGGGCAACAATTGAATGTAGAGACTTTACACATGTATAGTTTATGTGCAGGTAGATAATAGTATTCAGATTACCTCATCACATTTCTCCCTACCATGACAGCTAGTTTGCTACAGATATTTTTTTTGAGGGGGAGGGTTTTTTTGTTGTTGTTGTTTAGCCCCTGGACTTAAGTTATTGTCAATTTTTCATTTAGTACATTAGTAATACTGTTTTGGATTCAGTTTCATATTTAATTATACTAAGTTTCATTCATACATAGGGCTTCCAAGCTCCCGGGTCAAGTGGGGGTATTCCCACTCAGGAGGTCCCCAACCCACCGGCCCACATTGGGCCAGCAGGGGGATCTTCCACTGATGTCACTGGCATGATAACATCACTCCCAAATTGCTAGACTGTTCGGAAAAACCATAGAGTTTTCCTGGAAGCTCTTATAGTGGCCAGCACGCGATGTTGCCAGCACAATGATGTCACTTGCGAGGCTGCAGGGGACTTGGCAACCCTATTCATACGTCACCCTGTGTTTTTTGGCAAAGACTCTGGCATATATCTACTTAAATTAAAACCAAGTATGGGCTTGACTACAGGTTATGAATTTTGATGAGGTTTTCTGGCCTCACAGGAATGTTCCACGCCATGATGAGTCATTAGAAGTACTGTTACAGAAAGGAGTAGGATTTTGGGGTGTATTCCAGAAGAAACATAATAGTGTTAGAAATAAGTTCTAATGGAGGCTGAGTGACAGGGAAGAGATGATGAGGCTCTGCCTTTCTGTGCTGGGATTTGTTTTGAGCCTCAGGTATACTAGGAAAGGGACTGTGGCATGCTTCAAAAACAAAACTACAGCTTTATTGATTACAAAATATGTCCTAATAATTAAGCACAGTAGATTCAGACTCACAACCTCACCCACTCTTCAAACATACTCACAAAACTCAGATGGCTGGCCAGGCAGGCCTTTTGATGCTGATCAATCAGATCTTTAAAAGAGGTATCTAGATAAAATGGCTGGCTAGGCCTTTGGTGCTATCAGTCAGGAGATAGCTTTGAGGTAGGGTTGCTGCCCCACAGGTATCCACTCTGCTTCAAATGTCTTTAGATCTTAAAATTCATTTTTTCGTTCTTCCTACCTTTGCTGTCCCATCAAGAGAGTCTTGGCAGCCAAAACTTCAGTTCCTGTGACTTAATTCATGTCTTCCATGACTTCTCTTTTTTTCTTGGTAGGGAACTGATGGATGACTCTTTTCAATGACTAGGCTGTAGATCATTCAGGGCCTTCCAGCTGGTGGTCTCTTTATTTGGTTTTTTTCATGTCTTTTCCTGGTTTGGGTCTTCCACCATTGCTCCTGTGGCTATGCCTGGAAAGCAAGGCTGGTTCCAGATATTAGATTTTGGAGGCTATGTGCTAGATGGTCACTATTGCATTCAATTGGCCTCTTGTACTTCAGATAGGCAAATTGATGTTGTTCCAAATGAGAAGTTGCCATTCAAAATTTTCATCTTCAGACATGTTATTCTGATGCATCTGATATTTGTCCCTCAATATTCTCTCAACTCACTTAACCTCCTCAGCTACTGATGCTTAGAATAAAAAAAGATATATAAAAGGTGGGAGGAGGAATTTATCCAGGCAGCTATGTCCTGTTTCTATCTGCCAAGTATTTGAAATAATGTTTGCAAAAAGGCTCCAATGAAATCCAGACCCAACATTTTTGTAAGGTATAAACTGACTGTAGGGAAACTATGTTAAGGTTTTCCCTTGTTCAAATAGAATACTGGTTGTGCAGAGGTCAGAGAGGCAGGTTTATGAGCATAATCCTGATCTCCTTTCATGTATCCATTTTCTCTCTTGGTGAGTGTTTGCATGGGCTCATACTGTACAAAAAAAATCCAAAGAATTGAAATAATACTATCCATGTGCGCGCACGCACACACACACATTTATATGGAACAATACACAGCTTGACCTAGACATCCCTAGAAGCATTTTGAGACACAACTGGCCTTAATTAATTCAGTAATAATAACAACATTCGAAACACAAGGAAAAAGTATGTGCCTGAGATAAAGACATCTGATTTGAGATGCTGCAAGTTGTCAATTCATCTCTCATTTGTATACTAATTGTACATCAGTTTCCAACCTGTGTGTATGCAGATGATTCCACTTCAACCACCAACTACTTTCATTATTCTATGCCTTCATTTTGTAAACACAGCCATGAAAGATGAAAGACTATAATTATATTAAAGCTGCATCTCAAAAAAATTGTTCTTGTGTATTCAGAAGCTTCAAGGATCAATGATTGCACTAATCCCTTACAATAACAACTTGAAGTGTTACAAACATTCACAGTCTTTTTGAGAATTCTGTCAGTATTTATTAAATGTGGTCAAAGTTATTAGGTTAGTAAAATTAAAATACACAACTCATACATACAAATTATTTTTGGTGTCACTGTACAACATTTCTATGACAAGGAGAAACTACATAAGCAAGCAACTCTATCCCAATGTTTCTGCAAAATTATATATTCCACTATGTATTGGGAAAGGAAAGGTCCCCTGTGCAAGCACCAGTCGTTTCCAACTCTGGGGTGACGTTGCTTTCACGTTTTCACGGCAGTCTTTTTTTACGGGGTGGTTTGCCATTGCCTTCCCAAATCTTTTACACTTTCCCCCACAGCAAGCTGGGTACTCATTTTACCGACCTCGGAAAGATGGAAGGCTGAGTCACCCTTGGGCCGACTACCTGAATCCAGCTTCTGCCAGAATCGAACTCAGGTTGTGAGCAGAGTACTGCAGTACTGCTGCTTTACGACTGCACCACGGAGCCACTATGTATTGAGGCTGGCCCAAAACATTGTTTAGCCATCAATCAGAATGATAAAGAAGGAGAAATAGAAGTGTTGTTGTACAGATAAAATAGTAGCTCATTATTTCATTCATCAAAATCCCTTCTTCCTTTTCATAACCTGCTTTTATGCACGTGTAAAGTGTAAGGCACTTTAGAATATCACTTTTATGCAGTTGCATTTGTGAACCCAGAGGAAATGATATCACACTTCTTTTTCATGTATATGACATCTCCCTTTGGTAACTCTTTGCCCCAGAAGGAAATGTAGCAGTATGGTACCTTCAGTGGGAAGTCCTTTGTCCCTAATTCAAATTTGGACCCTCTGTAACTTATTTTAGCCTTTAAAAAAGTGATCCTAATAGCAGACCTTCAGGGTCATGCGTGGGGTTTGGTCCTCAACAAGAATAATATTTTCAGAAGGAAAACTGCAAGAAGGAAAGAACAAGAAAATAATGGTTGATACTTTGGAGTAATCTTTTCATTGACCAGTCTATTTGGCAGAAAACAGTAAATACATGCTAAACAAAACAGAAGGAAACTAAAGGTACTAAGACTTCAAAGTTTCAACATCTTCATTTCTTCCTTTAAACCAAACAAGACTAAATGATAAGTTTGCTCTTCATTAGTTGCTAAGCAAACATACTGATGGTTTGTGGTTTGAAAGAAACTTCTGCTACAAGCCTTAAAAGAATATTGAAACAATGCAAATCTGTTGTCTGTGCTTTTTTGTTGCACTTGTATGTATTTTTCCAAGCATCTTGGGGGGGAAAATAAAAGAGGGTCAGAAGGGTAGAAACAAACAGCCACACAGAAGCTTCTGTTCCTCTTTCTGAACTTTTATTTTCTTATTTATAGTGTGTCATACAAGCAGATTTTTTTTTTCAGTTTAAAAACTATGTCCCATTGATGTCTGGCATAGTGTTCATTTGGACCTTCAGCTCACAGTCAGCATTCAGCACCATGCTGATTATTTCTGTGCCATGTAATAGATTTGTCACAGTAGTGCTTCTAAAGGAACTTTCTTCAAAATAAGAAAAAATACCCCCCAACATAGACTCAAAAGCACATAGAGAAAAGAATGGAGAGTGGGTGGGCTATGCTGCAGGTACTAGATGATACATTATTAAAACTAAATTTTGGGCTGAATATCAGAAAGAAATGGAAATATTTATTATACATTTCACAAGCAACAGCATACTTTCATCTGATGACATGTCATAAGGCTTAGGAATCATAATGAAAATTATTGCAATATTTCAGGCCTCAGAAACAGTACAATCCTCAGCCCTTTCTACATCAAGTTTTGCTCTAGATTTTGTGAGCAGTCAATCCATCTGCTACAGATCCACATCACCTAAATTGATTCTGCATTTAACATATTGCCTCTCACTTTCCCACAGGAAACAGTTTTATCTGCGGACTTTTACTTCTGTGTTTGCATGTTTAATGGGCTTCTGGGATATAGTGTATGAGTGTGATAGTGGGGGGGGGGGGAGCCCACTATCTTCTCCTAAGCAAATAGCCAGCCAGCCAGCCAGTGTTCTCAGAAGAATGTGTGTGTGTGTATGCATGGCCAGTGTGTCCCAGTAGGCCAGGTAGGTGGCTGCCAGGGGCAGGCAGGGACAGGCAGCGGGCATGCCCTCCCCATGCATGGTTGGGGGCCTGCATGGAGGAGCCTGTCCACCCGATGGAGGAGCTTCTGACCCGGTGCAGGCGGGGCCCATCAGGAGGGTCATCTGCTGTCTCCTCCCAGTACGTACCCACCACCACTGGACCTGCCCAAGAGAGAGCAGCCACCTTGGCAGGTGTGGCCCCTGACTCACAAGTCACTTACCACTGCAGTGTCTAGGAAGAGGCTTCTCACCTCCCTCATGCTTTCTGAACATAACATAAGAACATAAGAGAAGCCATGTTGGATCAGGCCAATTGCCCATCCAGTCCAACACTCTGTGTCACACAGTGGCAAAAAAAAAAAAAATTATACACACACACTGTGGCTAATAGCCACTGATGGACCTCTGCCCCATATTTTTATCTAACCCTCTCTTGAAGCTGTCTATGCTTGTAGCCACCACCACCTCCTGTGGCAGTGAATTCCACATGTTAATCACCCTTTGGGTGAAGAAGTACTTCCTTTTATCCGTTTTAACCTGACTGCTCAGCAATTTCATCGAATGCCCACGAGTTCTTGTATTGTGAGAAAGGGAGAAAAGTACTTCTTTCTCTACTTTCTCCATCCCATGCATTATCTTGTAAACCTCTATCATGTCACCCCGCAGTTGACATTTCTCCAAGCTAAAGAGCCCCAAGCGTTTTAACCTTTCTTCATAGGGAAAGTGTTCCAAACCTTTAATCATTCTAGTTGCCCTTTTCTGGACTTTTTCCAATGCTATAATATCTTTTTTGAGGTGCGGTGACCAGAATTGCACACAGTATTCCAAATGAGATCGCACCATCGATTTATACAGGGGCATTATGATACTGGCTGATTTGTTTTCAATTCCCTTCCTAATAATTCCCAGCATGGCATTGGCCTTTTTTATTGCAATCGCACATTGTCTTGACATTTTCAGTGAGTTATCTACCACGACCCCAAGATCTCTCTCTTGGTCAGTCTCTGCCAGTTCACACCCCATCAACTTGTATTTGTAGCTGGGATTCTTGGCCCCAATGTGCATTACTTTGCATTTTGCCACATTGAACCTCATCTGCCACGTTGACGCCCACTCGCCCAGCCTCAACAGATCCCTTTGGAGTGCCTCACAATTCTCTCCGGTTCTCACCACCCTGAACAATTTAGTGTCATCTGCAAACTTGGCCACTTCACTGCTCACTCCCAACTCCAAATCATTTATGAACAAGTTAAAGAGCATGGGACCCAGTACTGAGCCCTGTGGCACCCCACTGCTTACCATCCGCCACTGCGAAGACTGCCCATTTATACTCACTCTGTGCTTCCTATTAATTAGCCAGTTTTTGATCCATAAGAGGACCTGTCCTTTTACTCCATGACTCTCAAGCTTTCTAAGGAGCCTTGTTAGAGACAATTGTATGCCTCCCCTGGCCCCTCCAGGAGATGCAAAGAAAAAGAGCTGTCAGTCGGGAGTCTCCTTTGAAGTATACAACTTTATTGATATCAAGAAAGAGGGGAGTCGCTTTTCAACGAGCTCCCTGATTAGTTCCATACATGCCATTTTATCCTTTACTCCCGGCCGATGAGTCCCTCCTCCTTTCCCCATAGGCTGAGGTACTTAGAGGGTACAGGCTACCCGGCACGCCTACTTCACCCCCTCCTTGATATGTACCCCTCCCGTTACATACATTGCATGTGCATTTAAATTTACCTTTCCCCGAGGTGGGGTGTGTCAGTTAATATTCATTACTTGATTACGCCTGCGTACTTGCTGCTTATTAATCTCGATTGCTATTAATCTTTACTGTTGCCATGGCTTGTTCAGCCGTGTTATTTCTTTTCGGCTTCTGCGTTTTAACAATGGCTACTACCCCTGTGCTATGGTTACTAAATGTTTGTACCCGGTTCCGCTCCTTGCACCTTAACAATCACTAAGACATTACATTTGGTTCCTTCTGTTTCAGCTCATTTCATTATTTCACTCCTCTCAGCCTTTGATGAGGAGCTTTATCAAAAGCTTTCTGGCAGTCAAGGTAAACAACATCTATCAGGTCTCCTTTGTCCACATGTTTGTTCACCCCCTCAAAGAAATGTAGCAGGTTAGTGAGGCAAGATCATCCCTTGCAGAACCCATGCTGAGTCTTCCTCAATAACCCGTGTTCATCAATGTGCCTACTCATTCTGTCCTTGATAATGGTTTCTTCCAACTTTCCCGGTATTGAAATCAGACTGACTGGCCTGTAGTTTCCCAGATCTCCTCTGGAACCCTTTTTAAAGATGGGGGTGACATTTGCTACCTTCCAGTCCTCAGGAACGGAGGCAGATTTCAATGAAAGATTACATATTTTTGTCAGAAGATCCACAAGTTCAACTTTTAGTTCTTTCAGAACTCTTGGATGTATGCCATCCAGACCTGGTGACTTATTAGTTTTTAATTTGTCTATCAAAATGGTGGGTGGAGAGCCCGGCTAAAGGGCTTTAAATCTCCTGTGGGGCAGGGAACCCTTGTCGCCTGCTGCTCACCCCCTCCTTCCTTCTTTTCGCAGTTGGCTGGAGAAGGGCTTGGTGAGTTGGGTGCCATGCACACATTGTTTCCCAGGGCTAGCAGGAGTTGCAAGCAGAGCCACAGTGCTTCAGTGGGGCTAGGTGAGCCACTTGGCACATTGCTATCTCACATCCAGGTTTTTGTTAACCAATGACATGTTCATTTTATTTCTTTTTTTGCAAAGGCAAAAAAGTTGCCAGGGAGGAAGGCATGCAAGCTTGTGGTGCCTCCTTCACCCCCGTGCAATCACATTTTTTAAAAAAGTTGGTGCAAAGGAGATCCTTTGGTAGCAGCCTGGTAGATTGGGAAGAAGCTCCTGCACCTTGGAAAGATAGGACACTCCCACTCCTTCCCAGATTGACTTCTTCCCTGCGAGGTGGATTCATTCCTCTTTGGGTGCATGAAAAGAGATTGTGTGTGTGTGTTCATCAGTCCAGTGGAGATGTGTGGTAAATACAGGGAAAGCCAAGCATAAGCAAGCTGCAAGTCCAGGAGCATCAGCAGATAGTGCCTTTGAGGAGGGGCCCCAGAGGAGATCTCTCCCCCCCAGGGAGGCTTTCTGTCACCAGCCTTGCAAGGCCTCTGTGACTGAAAGGGCTTGCACCAGAGGGCAGTTTGCCTGGAGACGCAACTGTCCCACTGGGTATTTTCCCGTGGGTGGGTGGCTGGTGGGGAGGCCTGGCTTTACTTGCAGGTGGAGGAAGGAAGAGCATGGCATGGTGGGTGGAGCACCAAAAAGCTTGGCACCAAACAGCTGGAGCACCAAAAAGCTTGGCACAGGCCCTGTGTATATATGTGTGTGAATGAGTGTGAGAGTGTTAGCGGAGGAAGCCTGTGCAAATCCATTTCCCCATCAGAAACTGTCATGCCAGTCAGCGCCATCAGCAGAAGGTGTGTATGTGTGTGCACGAATAAATTGGAGAGTGAGAGTTGGGCTTGTAGCCAGAAAATTTTAGGTGGAGGGGGGCCCAGGGAATAAAATTTCAGGTGAAAGGGCCCGCCACTCGCCCTGCTGATCGGCAGGGAGAAGGCAGCCTTGAAAGAGTCCCAGGAGCCAGTACTTCGGTGGGTGGGTGGGAGGGAGGAGAAAGTGCCACAGAGGGGGGCAGGGGCTGCCAGAGTGGTGGGGAAATCAGGGGCCACCACAGCAGTGGCCGCGGAGAAACCAGGGGCCATGAGAATGGCAGGGAGTGCCGGGCTGCCAGGAGGGACCATACAGGTGGAAGGGGGGTTTGGTGGAATGGCCTGGCCCCCCGCCCCTCCCCTGTGGTTATGGGCCTGATGAGAGTGCTGGCTACATTGGTCTCAATAATGTCTTCATGTTCTACTCCCAACAATAAAGAGAAAGCATACAATTTTGACTAGGAAAATGTCTGCAACACAAAAATAGTAAAAACAAGTCATAAAGTGAATCTCAAATAAATAAAACTATGGAAAGTTGGAGAAAATAATCAACAGAAGGTGAAAGGGTGAAAAAACAACAATGAAAAGTGTGATGGAGCTTTGGAGAAGAGTTTGAAAGTGCAAAGGAAAAGTTCTACAATTCAGATTTCAGTCTACATCTGCCTTCCCCCTGCCGATCAGGGCAACAGGAATATCAAGATGGTGTTGGTACACATTCACACAAAGCAAGTATAGAAGCTAGAAGAAGGCACAAGGCAAGACGGAACTGAATGCAGTAGGTCATGTAGAAGGTCAGTTTAAAATATACATCATCATCATCACATTTTATTTATATCCCACCCTCCCCGCCGGAACAGGCTCAGGGCGGCTAACAACAGAGATTCAATACATACATTGTGCAATATTTAACATATTAAACTACAATTGATTAAAATCTATTAAAATTCTAAAAACGATAACATTAATATGTTGGTACTATTATACAGAAGGTGAGTTTACTTAGCAGTTTTAGTTGGTGAAGGCCATTCGAAAAAGGAACTGTTCAAATTACCGCAGGGCCCGTATTTCTTCTGGAAGCTGATTCCATAGCTGTGGAGCCATAACAGAGAAAGCCCGAGTGCGGGTACTCTGGAGTTTTACCTCTTTTGGCCCGGGAATAGTCAGCAGGTTCTTCCCTGCTGACCTCAGTGCTCTCTGGGGTTCGTACGGGGAGAGACGGTCCCTAAGGTAGGCAGGTTCTCGGCCATATAGGGCTTTAAAGGTAATAACCAGCACTTTGTAACGAATCCAGTATGTAACTGGTAGCCAGTGCAGTTCACGCAGCCCCGGCTGTATGTGCTCCCACTTTGGGAGCCCCAGCAACAGTCTGGCAGCTGCGTTCTGCGCTAGCTGCAGCTTCTGGGTTCGGTATAGAGGCAGCCCCATGTAGAGGGCATTACAGTAATCTAGTCTCGAGGTGACCATTGCGTGGATCACTGTTGCCAGGTCCTGACGCTCTAGGAAGGGAGCCAACTGCCTTGCCCGCCTCAGATGAAAAAAGGCTGACTTGGCAGTGGCTGCTATCTGGGCCTCCATTGATAATGAAGGCTCCAGTAGAACTCCCAGGCTTCTGACTCGATGCGCCACTTTCAATGGCACCCCGTCAAAGACCGGGAGAGATATTTCCCCTCAACCCAAGCAAAGGAGCGCCCCGACCCAAGCAAAGGACCTCTGTCTTCGCTGGATTCAGTTTCAGCCCACTCAGCCTTAACCAAGTTGCCACGGCCTGCAGTGCCAGGTCCAGATTCTCTGGGACGCAGCCAGGCCGGCCATCCATTAGCAGATAGAGCTGGGTGTCATCTGCATACTGCTGACACCCAAGCCCATACCTCCTGGCAATCTAGGCAAGGGGGTGCATATAGATATTAAATAGCATCGGCAAGAGAACTGCTCCCTGAGGCACCCCACAATGTAGTGTGCATCTCTGGGAGAGCTCACCACCGATTGCCACCCTTTGTCCCCGATCCTTGAGGAAGGAGGAGAGCCATTGTAGGGCCGACACCCTAACCCCGACATCAGCCAGGCGGCGGGTCAGTAGCCGATGGTTGACCGTGTCGAACGCGGCCGACAGGTCTAACAGCATCAGCACCGCCACACCGCCTCGATCCAGATGCTGCTGGAGGTCATCTGCCAAGGCGACCAGCACTGTCTCCGTCCCATGGCCCAGGCGAAAGCCGGACTGGCAAGGGTCTAGGACGGAAGCATCATCCAGAAAACCCTGCAACTGCAATGCCACTGCCCTCTCTATAATTTTACCTAATAATGGTAAATTTGAGACCGGATGGTAGTTTGCCAATTTGGCCGGGTCTGCTGTACTTTTTTTCAGGAGGGGGCAGACCAGAGCCTCTTTTAAGGGAGTTGGAAAATGCCCCTCCAGGAGGGATCTATTTATGATGTCCCGTAAAGGACATCTGAGCTCCCTCAGGCAAGATTTAATTAGCCAAGAGGGGCATGGGTCCAAATCACAAGTTGTTGGGCGCGTAGAGAATTCTGTTGACTTCCTCCAGGCTGAGTGGGTCGAAGTGATCCAAGACTAAACCAGAAGACAGGCACGAAGCCTCCAGTTCATGTACTGTATCCAATGTGATGGACAAGTCCTGGCGGAGCGACATGATTTTGTCTGCAAAAAATTTCGCAAAAGCCTCACAGCCTATTTTCAATTCTCTAACATTTGGCCTGCCCTGGGGCAGTGTAGTTAAATATCCAATTATTTTAAACAATTGTGCCGGGTGCGAATTTGCAGACGCAATCTTGGCTGCGAAGTAATCTTTCTTTGCAGTAATCTTTCTTCGCAGCCTTGACTGCCATGTCATAAGACCGCATAAACGCTCTATAGGAAGTTCTCGCCGCTTCGTCACGAGTGCACCGCCACTGCCTCTCTAGTCGTCTAAGTCCTTGTTTCAGCTGGCGTAACTCCAAGGTGTACCATGGAGCCAGCTTCGAATGAGGGTGTAGAGGACGTCGAGGTGCGATCTCGTTGATTGTCCCGGACAGCCGATCTTGCCAGGCATCAACTAGGGCGTCAAATGAATCGCCAGGGGTCCCGAAGAGCCATCTGGAACTGTTCCGGGTCCATCAGGCTCCGCGGGCAAGCCAAAGTAGGCTCTCCGCCCTTACAGGGTTGGTGTGGCATCTCCATACGGGCCTTGAGGGCTAAGTGATCCGACCATGGCACCTGTCGCTCACCCGAATCCCGGATGCAAACATCAGGTCTAATGTGTGCCCTGCCTGATGCGTAGGAGTCGTAATAAATTGAGAGAGTCCTAGTGTTGCCATGGAAGACACTAGGTCCATTGCCCGATTGGAGGCCACGTCATCAGCATGGACATTGAAGTTACCCAGGACCACAAGCCTCGGGTACTCCAATGACCAGCCCGACGCCACCTCCATCAGGGAAAGTAAGGTGCTGGCTGGTGCGTTAGGTGGACAGTACACCAGCCAGATCGCCAACCCCTCTCCGACATCCCACGCTAGGTCGGCACATTCAACGCCATCGATCCTTGGGGCCGGGAGAGCCCAGAAGGAGTAATCCTCCCATATGAATAGCGCCACCCCTCCCCCCCGCCCGCTAACCCATGATTGATGAAAGACGGAGTAACCCGGGGGGGTCATCTGGGAGAGAGCCACTGTCTCCCCCTCTTGCACCCAGGTCTCGGTCACGCAAGCCAGGTCTGCGTCCTGCTGAAGCAGGAAGTATCTAAGAGTCTCAGTCTTATTATTTATAGACCTGGCGTTGCATAACACCAATGACGGGTGCGGGCAATTCTTCCTGGTTCCACTACCTGTCACCATTGGGATGGGAAGTAGACTGGAAGGGGGCCGAGCACTGTTTTGTCTTGGCCCCCTTCCCTTGCTCCGTCCCCTCCCACCGTCATACCTTCCCCTCCCCAGGAGCACTGGAATCCTCTGGCCAGGCATCCACAGCTGTGTTCCAGTATGATCTTATAGATTGTACAAAATGTACACAAAGAATGCAGCAAACAGCTGGTGTAGAAAGGGCCCTAAACAAAGTTATGCCTGTAACTCAAATTGATCTCCATGTCAGAACTGTCACATGAAGAATGCCTTCTATATATGAAGAACTAGAACATGAGTCATGGGGTAAAAAGGGATTGTTTGGCTGATTACAGACCAGCACTTTGGGTCAACTCAGAGACGCCTCTGAAGTCGACCCAAAAAATCTGTACAGACGGCAACATCTGCCGGTCATCCTCCTCCCATCCTCATCCCATCCTCCAGATGCCTGAGACCAGCTCAAAAAACTACCACTTCCAAAGTGGTAGCAAATCTTTGAGCCAGCCATCAGTCGCCTCCCCGCTGTCTGGACACGGAAGGGCTCAAGCAAGGAGAGTTGGCGGTGTGGAACTGCCAAGCTGCCCCAAGCTGTTCCCAGGATTTTTTTTTTTTTTTATGAAACCATTTAGAGCGCTGGCGCACTTGTGTGCATGAGCACTTGTCCCATGAGAAAAAACAAATGGAATCCAGCTTCTTGGGTGCCTTCCCATATGGTGGCGTCCAGCTGCCACACAGACAGGATGCGGGCGGCAAGCAGGTGAGCTTGTGGAGGCATTGGGACAGCTCTTTTTGAGCTATCCCAATTTGGGATGCCTCCAAGCCGCCCCAGAATGCCTGTCTGTTCTCAGCCCTTCCCCATCTAACTTAACAAATCTCCCAAAGAAAGAAAGAAAGGAGACAGATGTTTAACCAGGAAATAACTTTAATGACCTAATCAAAATAAAGAATAGAAGAGTGGGGAAATGAAACAAAAGCAGTACAAAACAGTGAATTTAACTATTCAATTAAATCAATACAAAAGCAATTTACTTGTTGTGAATGAATAGACTACATGTGATCTTATTATCCAAATCATGAATAATGTGTCTTGCCCTTTCAGATCAAATGGCATTTCCAAATCATGAATATATGTGTCTTGCCCTTTCAGATCTAACGGCATTTATGTGTTTTGGAAATATCACATCTTGGCCCTGTTCACACAGCATGTTGAGGTCATGTTAAACTGACCGAGTTCTGTTCCGAATATCTTTGTTCTGGATATTATCGATCAGACTGCCATATTGCAATTCGAATCACTCCATGGTGAAACGGTCTTCTGCCATCTACACGATGGCACCATGCAGCTCTTTTTTTCTCCACTATTATGCACATGTGCACATTATGCGCATGTGCACATATGTGCATGGGTTAAAACATTATGTGGTTATGCGCATATTGCTAAGCAGTGAAAAAATGGCAACCGTAAACTGGATGTCTGAGGCTCCTTTTGCTCCAGGACAGCTTTCAGACATCCGGAAGTTGATCGCGAATTATCCAAATGGAGAAACTACGAGGTGAAACCAGAGAACTGAAAAAAACACTGCAAAGGAACAGGTAACAAAATACTCCAATTCTGAGAAGGATGGGGGGGGGGGCTACTACGAGTTAATACCGGGAGGCAGATGTTGCTGTCTGATCAGCCACTTTTAATCCAGTATGAAACAGCAGCGACAACTGATTATACTGTGCGTCTGAACAGCCCCACAGCATGTTCATCCCCTACCTATAGCTGTCTGAACTATCATTTCAGTAATGCAGTTAGGAGAAGGGAAATCAGATGACAGTAGGTGAATTTTATAAAGGGAGAATTACAATAATGACAGCCAGATGGTGTAGTGATTAGAAGGTTAGACAAGGATCTGAGAGACCCAGGCCTGAATCCCTGCTTGACTATGGAGGCTTGCTAGGTGATCTTGGGCTACACACACATATCAGCCTAACCTTCCTCAAATGGTAGTGAGAAAACTGATGTAAGCTGCTTTGGATCTCCACTGAGGAGAAAATCAGTTTACAAATGATTTTTTAAAAGGTTTGTTTAGGTATAAAATTTAAATGACAGACATCACTTCCCTTGCAGAAAATGGCTGCTTTGGAGGGTGTACCCTCTGGCATTATATTCCACAGAGATCCCAGCAGTCCACAAATCCCAACCTTCTCAGTTTCCACCCTAAATGTCCAGGAATTTACCAACCCTGAGTTGGCAAGCCTACTTACCTGGTTTGTTGCATTTGCTTTTGTAATGGAAAGAGCCTTTTTAAGCTTTAGCCATCTCCCAGGCAGTTCAGGCCTGTCAAGCTATCAGCCAGCTAAGGATTAGCCTTCTCATCTCCTGCAGGGGCTGCCTATTGCCAGGATGAGAAGAAAAGTCTAAACCTCTGCAAAGGCCTGCCAATTATGAACCCAAAAAGTGGGATGCCATTTGGATAAGTTATATTGCAAACAATTCTATACATGTCTGCTTAGCCCCAAAATTGGCAACCAGTTAATCCCTCATGATCACAAAAGAGGGTAAGCAGGTGGGGAGTTTGTGTTGGGCTGGCCAGCAAGCCAGCCTCCATTGGCTACACCAAACCTCAATTGATTTCCCTCATACTTGTAATCATTCAGAGGTGGGGGAGCAGGCAAACGCTGACACCTGCTCCATTTGGCAGTCACTGGTCTTGCCCACTCATCCCTCAAATGAAACGACACAGGGTTAAACTATCAAAGATGCCCAGTCTATTGTCCCTAATTTCACTACCAATAGTAGACTATTTTTTTTACTGTATGATCATTGCATAGTAATAATAATTTACAGTTGGATTATCAAATCTACACAGGAAAATGAATCACAGATTATTGTTACAGTGCAATGGTAGCATAGTAATAGTATAAAATTTAATGTTGATGAAGTTTGTGAATCCCTTTACGGTTTATTACATTGGTGCAGTCCTAAAATGGGTTGTAGCTTCTCAACTGATGGATGCAAGCACTTATAGCCATTAATTTATTGGGGTTTTTTTGTAAATGACTGCTAAAACATATATGAAGAGAGCAAGGCTTTCATATATACTGCCGTCCTTTGCACATAGGCTGAGAAGAGCAGCAGGACAGCAAAACAGAGAATTGTTTTTAGTGTAAGAAAGATTCTGGTTCTTCCTGTCTTGTGATTTTTGCTGACACATGGATGTTAAGGTGCCAAGCTGGAATTTATTGTAGCACCAGTTACCATTACACTTTTCATGTGTTGAAATGTCCACCAGAATTCAGTGAAATATGGCCCAACTATACCTTCTCAAAGATGACAGAAATACCTATATATAGTTCAGGATTTCAAAATATATTCATTGATTTAATATTTTTATCTTTACACCATGCTCTTTCTGTAAAGGGCTCTTAGCAGTTTACATATGGTTCCTAGGCCATTTTCCATCAAGGCAGCTTACACAGCCAGTCCTACTTAGTTTCAGTAGTAAAATTGTATCATGAGCCTTCAGACTATGGAGACATTTTTACAAAACCACTATTTTGCAATCACTGTAGCTTGATTTTATACTTTTCTACACAATTGAAGTACCCTGTGCTTTCTATCTCATTAAAATTCTCTGTTAAAAACATTGCTAAACTTTGCCAACTCCACTTGACCTTTACAAATAACCACATCTTCCCTCAGATTTTCCCATCTTTTCCCTATCCCTGCACTTATTATCTAACAATACAAAGAGTCAAAACTGATTTCCCTTGGAGGTCTATTCTACAGCTCCCATTTTTAAAGTTCTTCTTAGAACACTTGTTTTGATTTATTTAAAATCATAGAAGTCTCAAATGGCAAAGCAGTTGGACAGTGACCTTTCAGAAATCTCCACCATGCTGGGAAACTGTAGGGAGCCCACCCAAGGTATCGCTTATGCTATAATAAAGCTGCTATAATTTTCTAGATGTGGTGTTTTATAAATTAAAGGCAGAAAAGATCTTTGACTACACAATGCAAGGAACTACTATTAAATAATGCATTTTAAAATGTTCATGCCCCTTCTTTTTGGCACTAGCTGATACAGCACATCTGCAAATGGGTAATGTCTAGTTTTTGGTATACTGCTACATCTCTACACCATAAGCACACAAAAGGAGGAAAAAATGTGGATGGAAAGGTGTATCAAGGAAGGTAGGATAAATACAAAGGGAAGGTCTACATAAAAACCCACAAAGCAGGACCACCATCTCAAATATGCTTTGAAGGGAGGTGCCCTTCAAGAAAACACTAAGCAATGCCATTGGCTGGAAGACCATAGAATTTACTGTCCAAAGAGCCATTTATCCAAAGAAACTGATCTCTGTAGTCTGGAGATCAGTTGTAATTTATCTAGGCCACACCTAGAAATTGGCAAACTACTGACAAAGTATGGTGTTCCATTCCCATCTGGTAGGGTATGCAGGGGAAAACAACACAGCGTTGTTGGTCAGAGATCAAAACTGTCATTGAACCTTCATGTGGCCTGACAACTATCTATAATGCTGATTTTTGTCCCTTAGTTTGTGTAATGGACCTCCCTGTTATTAACTCAGGATATTGAGGAATACTGGCCTGAATGAAGGAATGGATGTGTCACAAATCCTACAGACTTTCTTGTACATGAAAAGTTTTTCCATCTTTCCAAACATGAAAAGTGTTTCCATTTTCCATCTTTAATTTTCCTCTAATGTTTTTGTCTTTTGCCATATATAACATCTGTTCTTATTAGCTTCTTGATATCAATCACTGCAATATTTAAGTAACTATAGCCTTGTATAATACAAACTAGAACTGGAAATATAACTATATGGAGACAAAGAGTACTTTTGCTTGTTCTGCTTCTTGATCTTCATATACTTCTCCAGAGGTCTAAACATAGCTTACATGTGTGTACACTGTATGTTTATTGCAGAAAGAAATTATGGTCATAATTTTCTTTGCATATCCTGACATTGCACTGAGTTCTGTGAGACCTTTAGATGAGCAGATGTAGGCCAGAGAATGATGTCAACAGATACGATCTATCTTCTCCATCCATATATTGCATGAACATAATTTCCCCGAACTACTGCTGCATAATATTTCATAAGGAAGATCTTATTTCATTAAATATGCTAGTTGATTGTGTATCATCTGAAGACATGCACTTTTCAGGTACTCATGATGAACACTTAGATCCATCCAACCATTCTTTGTGTGATTCATAATCCAAGTTTCTTCTTGGTCCTCTTTTCTAGGCACCCTTTCTCTCAGGAACTAATCAGCCAGATGCTCCAATCAGCTTCTAAATAATGAAGGAAATTCTTATGTGATTTGCTAGGCAAATTACAAAGCAATTAAGTGAAATGAAACCAGATTCTTGAGAGGAAAGATTGTTTCTTGGCAACCAAGTTTTAAAGATAAAACAAAATGAACTTCAGGCTTACTAACTACTTACCATAAAATATTGACCCACATTGTAAGTATGTGTTGTTGCCTTTGCAAATGAACCCAGATGTATCGAATTCAAACCAATGACTCTGCTTCAGCTTTAGCTGTACCTCATGATAACTATTCTACAATATTTACACTAGGTCATCTCTGAATAAAATTTAGTGATCATTCAATTTTTGAAAAGAACGGATTTGAAAATCAAACTTATAATGAATGCCTCTTATGAGCTTATTGATGATTTGTTCACAGTTTAAAGATAAGGAAGGATGAATGTGCTCTTTTACAACTGTTTTTGTTTCTGTATATTATCACTGGGCATAGTTTGGCCAGCCTATTTTTGTTTATTTTATTTATTAATTTAGGTATTTCTTACTTTGCTTTTCTCCTTAATGGGAATCCAAAGTGATTTACAAAAGTACAATATAAATAATAAACCAACAAACAAGCAAATCAAACTACAATAAACATAAATTAATAATAATAGCACAGCATATTACAATAGATTATATCTTGGGCTCATTCTGGATTGACAGAGAAAGCTCATTTAGAGTTCCAGGCTGCAACAGCCAAGGGCTCAAAGTGCCTCTGGCCATACCTAGGTTTCAATTATCTGCAAACATGAAGGGAAACAGAAGCTGGACAAGGATCTTATTAGAGATGCTGCTGGTACTGATGAGTCATTTGATGCTTTGACCATATTTGTGTTCCATTTACGCACACACACACAAATGCACAATTGATACACAATTTTAAATAAAATATACATCAGTGATTTTCACATATATGAAATAAGATCCACTAATAAACTGATTGTACCTGTCACCATCTGATTGCCCCATTGTATTTATCCTTCCTTCTCAGGATAAATGCAGATATTTCATGGCATGTCATTAAACAAGTTTGTTTGTTGCATCTTTAATATTGTTAACAAAATAGCTTTATCAAGTCTTAAAGATTTAGCAAAGATTTAAGATCTTTCATTAGTAAGCCTGACTTAATATATTTTAAAGATGTCATATTCCTCTATTCTCCCCCCCAACCCCCTCCCCCCTCACACCTGTTGTTTCACCCTCTGATCTCTAAGCAGCCATATCTCAATCAGGAGTTGGTGCCATTCTTATCTTTCAGGGGAAATACAAAAGGTTTGTTTTCTTTATTTTCCTCTTAGAAATGTGGAATGTACTCTAAATACAGGGAAGGATGAATTATGTTTAAGAACAGAATGGTTTAACCTTTTTTTCCAAATACCAGGCCCTGACCTTTTGCCTGTTTCATCCTATAAAGGAAGAACCTTGAATCTTGTTCAGTATGCCAGCTTGTTTGTGAGTCTTCAGCACTCATATGAGCTGGCATCAAAGAAGAATCATGCTTAATAAAATTATATGCCCTGTCAGCAAAAGCCTTGAGTGAGTCTTCTCTCTTCCAGATAGATCTTGGAGAATGGGGAGTTGTGCTGGTTTTCAGCAAACTTTTCTAACATCAAACAACAGGTTGTATCTCAGGGATATTTCTCACACAGACCATTGTTAAGATCTATTCTCTTAATCCCTTTATGCCTAATTTCTCCCCAAAATCTAACAACCCATTTTAATAGTGTTGTCAGGTCCAACTCAGGAAATATCTGGGGAATTTGGGAGTGGAGCTGGAAGACTATGAAGCTGGGAAACTTTCCCATTCCCTGAAAATAAATAAAAATACAGCAGTACAGTTTCTCTGAATACAGTCTTCATTTCTTCCTCCTCTTTTTTGCATTCAAATGGTTCCACAGCAGCTGCACTTCCACTAAAATGAAAGTGAACTCTCTCTCTCACACACACACACACAAAACAGTCAAAATAAACACTTTGCATGCCCACACTTTTGTGATCTCCTTGGGACAATGGTATAGATAGCTTTACTTGGGGCAATGGTATAGATAGTTGCTGGATGTAACAATCTGCTGTATTTCTACCAACTTACAGCGAGAGAGGTCATGAGGGTGCAGCTTTCCTCTATCCCATGCTCAAGTTCTAGTTAACTCTTTACAATCCCTTTTACTAAGCAAACAGCTTTTGAAAGGAATGCAAAATGAATAGAGGGATTGGGTTCTCTGGTTTCCTCTCTCTCTCACTCTCACACACACACATGGCTGTTCCTGCTCCCACCTGTGAGCTTCAGTCTTGCTGAGATTTAAAGGCTTAGATTTAAAGATTCCAAAAGAGAAGCAGCTGCAAACTTTTGAGCCTCAAGATACATCATGGCAGGTGGGGCAGGGCTTCCCCCTGCTGGCCAGCTGGCTGGTAGTGAGGAGGAGCCTACAAAACTGGGGATCCCCCACTTGAACCTGGGGACTGGCAAGCCTAATTTTAAAACTCTTTATAGGAATTTGGATTGAGTTTCTAGTCAGTTCCACTTTAAACAAATATAAATTTGAGGGGAGAAAGGATAGGAAGGAAGCTTCTGCAACATTTCAGAATTTCACGGCATAGATGCCCAGAGATAAGGCATGGCTCATAAGATGCTTTTTGTTTGATAAATCACCCATTCTGGCCAAAGCAATGTACAGCAACAAAATAAAAGCATTAAACATTACTAATAAAATAATACATCGAATGGGCACCCCAATGGATTTTTCTCAATTCTGTTGTTCCAAAGGGATGACAGAATAGGTGCCAGCTCTGGCTAGAACACCACATTGTGTTGGTGTCAAGGAAAAAGCGGAGACAAATTAAGGAGAAATCCTTCTTTTAAAAGAGAGGGGGAAACAAAATAAGAGGAAACAATGTCTATATCTAATCTGGAGTATGGAGTTTGCTAAATATTAGGGATAAGCATGAACCAGATTCAGTTTGTGGTTCATGGTGTGCCCAGTTTACAAATCATGAATTGTAACAAACTTTTAGGGACTAAATTAACCAGTTAAGTTTGTGAGGTTTGGGATACCAAAATTACAGGGGTTCTCCAGCTGACTCTCCTCTAAAAAGGTAAAGGTAATCCCCTGTGCAAGCACCAGTCATTTCTGACTCTGGTGTGATGTTGCTTTCACAACGTTTTCACAACAGACTTTTTTACAGGGTGGTTTGCCATTGCCTTCCCCAGTCATCTACACTCCCCCTCCCCAGCAAGCTGGGTACTCATTTTACCGACCTCGGAAGGGTGGAAGGCTGAGTCAACCTGGAGCCAGTTACCTGAACCCAGCTTCCGCTGGGATTGAACTCAGGTCTTGAGCAGAGCTTAGGACTGCAGTACTGCAGTTTTACCACTCTGCACCATGGGGCGCTCCTCAAACTACCCTTTAAATTTTAAAAGGACCTGTCTGCTTGTTCTGCAGCTCTGTGGATACTGCTCCAGATGGCTGTGAGGATCAGCATTTGCATATGGGGGAAGGGTGCAGGCAATCCTCTGCTGGCCTGCTGGCAGCCAGTGTCATTGCCATATTTGCCCTCTCTATGTGACAGATGTGCTTTGGCATAAGGAGGAGTGTTCTTCGGTAGTTTCTTCCACACACTGGGGGTCTAGTCATTTCACTGATCACACAACTTAGCATCAGGCCTCCCTTCCCCATGGGCCACCCTGTAACCTTCAGCTGTAAGCTGGCAGGCTCTGGTTATACTGGTTGTCAACTTCCCCATTAGATGATCCAGCAGCCTTTAGCCTGGGTGGCTGCCACTGCATGGGTTGGCACAGCTTGCTGATGGTTTCTGACTTGACCACCCAGCATTACCCTGCCATGGATCACCTGGCAGGCTTGGTCAGAGGCTGCACAGGAATTTCCAGCATATTTGACTTTGCTTGGTCTGAGTCCCATTGTGCAGATGGCTCTCCTTTTAGGTTTGAAAGGTGTCCCAAAGAATGGTGCTTCATTAAAAGATTAATATAGCAAGGCTTTTCTTAGCAGGGTGAAACACAAAAACAAAGCAAAGAAAGCTTACAACATATCTTCGACTGCTGGGAACTCTGGATCAACAGCAGATAACCTCCTGGGCTGTATTTTTCTGTGAAGTTCTATGTACAACCAAACAGCTGAAGGCTGCTGCAGATTTCATAGTCTAAGCTGTCATTTTAAAACAGCCACAAGCATGGAAGGAGCCAGCCAGCCACCTGTCAACTACAGAAGATTCACATAGATCTAGTGTTTACCAGGACCAGGCAAGAAACTCAGAAAGAGGGGGAAAGAGAATCCAGCTGACTGGGCACAGAACAAGCATCCTCTATTTGAAATCCTTAGACAAGGAAACTGATCCAAAAAACAACCACTTCAAAGGGATCAGGGCCTTGCTAGAGTTGCGAGCCAAGGGACATCACAAAGTCTTTTGGCTTGGGGCTTTTTGCCTGTGGTGCACATAGAGAAATTAGGCATTCTATGTGCTTAATTGGTTGCCTAGTTTTCTACTGTCTTCATTGTCTTCATTCTGTGTGTGGAGGCAACATAAATTTCACATTAGGACTCATAATAAGTCCAAACCCAATATCTGATGACTTCTGTTCTGTTAAGGGGGCAGTAATAGCCATACCTCTTGCTGGTAAATCTAGGCATCCTTTTATTGTACTACTAATAAAATTTGTACTACTAATAAAATTCTTACAATTGCATAAATTACACATGGTATAAATATGTAAAATGCATAGTAAATAAATATCCCACCTCAGGACTGATGTAGCCTTCAATCTAAAAAAATCAAGAAGAAAAATGGGCTAGGCCTTATTGTACCATTAGCAATCTCAGGGGATATATATGTTAATATGGTTAACAACCAACTCAGATTCTGTTTCATGGTTTTTCTGTCGAAAACTAATAGCAGCTACTGATCAGTTACTCAGGGCCCACGTTAGTCCATGATGAAACATTCAGTAGATTCATAACAATCTTCATGATTCATGAAATGCTTCAAAGGGTGAGTGTACTAGAGATACAGCTAGATTCAAGTCCAGCAGCACTGTAGAGACCAACAAGATTTTTGTGGTATATACTTTGAGAATCAAAGCGCCTTTAATCAGATATCTGACAAAGAGTACCAAATGAAGGGAGCTTTATACTGCAAAAATCTTGTTGGTCTCTGAGGCACTACTGGACTTGAATCTAGCTTTTTTCACTGCAGACAAACATGGCTATCCTCTAAAACTGTACTAGGGAGGTGGTTGACATACTAATTAAGATTAAGAAATGGATTGCAGTGGTTATTCTAATAACCCTAATAATTCAAAGACTTATTCAGTGGAAGTGACAACCTGAAGCTCCACCTTCATATACAGAATGGCTGAATTCTTCACCATAAAAATAATGAAGAAATGACCCCATCAAACAGGAAAAGCATGGGAAAGATTTGGGGTCCCAGCCTTCTATGAATAGTTGCCCTCTGTTGTATTTGAACTTTCACTTTTTCTGGGTGTTTCTTCATTATCATGTGCCAGTTGTAATTCCACTTCAGCAGTAGTCACAATATACAGAGTTATGGGTATTTTGCTTTGTACTTAACTTTTTTCTGGATTGTGCATGAATACTGAAATTTGCCATATGTTATAACTGTGTGTAAGCCTAGAATTAAAAATAAGGAATATAAAATTAGTTGATGTGTTTTATATAAAATTCAAAAAAATGGATAAACTAAAAAAAACTGAACAGCTTGAATCAGTCATTTAGCAACAAATGCATATTTTCTTACATCAAAGTGCTAAGCAGATCAAGTTAGCACAACAGTGTGATCATATGTAGGTTTTTTTGTGTATATATAGGTCTGTGTAACTCACATATTTATGGGGTTTTCTTCTGCTTTTTGTAAGAACAGCTAAAATATACTCAGATTGGATTGAACAAGCACTTAGTAAAAGCCACTTGCAGTATAAATACTTTTGTGGAAACAAAGGGTTTAAAAAAAAAATCAGAGAATAGAGCCCATTCTATTTAAATGTTATTTTCTAAGACTTATTAACAGCCAGGTCTGGCCCTGACATGGCATTTGACTCTTGAATTACAAGAGTGTGAGCATGCATTTTTGTTTTGAACATAAGTCTTCCAATTTCCTGTGACATAGCATAGGATTTTTCAAACCCTCTAAAAGCTCTGGGTTTTGCACAGAAATGTTATCTAACTGTTTCATTGTCAATCCCTGTGAAATTGTTGGATTTGTAATGATTCCCTTTCTCCCTTTTTAATACCCTGTCCTCTACCTCTTCCTTCTTCACGCCATCTGAGTTAGGAAACCTTTTTACTCACCATCTGCAAACTATAGCACATGCACTGTATTATCACATTGTTAAAGTCTAAGGAACAGCTTCAGAAAAAGTAGGTTGTGGCTTCTGGTTTATGAACAGAAGGTTTTGTATTGCATACAATGTATCTCGGATATAAACATAAGGCTATTTTCATCACAATTTTGCTCATAGTCATAGCAAGTGAAAATGTTCAGAGCTTATAGTTGAGTTAAAAACAACAGTTTAGTGGAAAGAACTTTAGTCTGGAGTCAAGGGTTCAAATTGCTTCTCAGCTGTTAGTTTAGTAGGTTACATTGTGCTTTCTTTCTGCTTCCCTTTCTCTGCAATGGTAAGAAGTACAGAACTTCAGAAGTAGGTTGTTGTTTTTTGGGCGGGGGGGGGGGGCGGGGAGATGGAAGGGTACAGATTACCAGTGCATTGGAGGTACTGAGAAAAAATACAGTAGGCATCCTCTTAGCTCAATTTTTTTTCTTGTTCTTTTCAACCTCATTCTGTTTTTCTGCAATTTTCCTTTAAGAAAGAAAATAAAATAAAAAAATATATATATAAGTCAGTTTTAGTTGATTATATGGAAAGCCAAAATGGCCAGTTCATCTCTGGAGCATAAATAAAGTTAGAAATCACTGAATACACATACATCAGGTTATTTTATACAACCTGTTATCTTGTTCAAATTAATTACAATCTAAGTTCCTATATGATGGCAGAATGCAATCTAAATTGGCTATAAATTCAGGGAATAGATCCTTTAACTATTCTATTTGTAACAGTAAAGTAAGTCTTTATTTGTATTAGCGCAGAATATGAACATTTTATGCATGCAGTGTAGTCAGGCTTTCAGACAACATGGAATCTAGATTAAAGATGAACTTTTGACCTCCTTTTGCAAGTAGACTGAATATGCTGACACCTCATATAGAATTGTCAATCTCCAGGTGGGGGCAGGTGATCCCCCAGTTTGGAGGTTTTTCTGCTGCTTCAGGATCATCAGAAAGTGGGGGTGGGGAAGGAAATGTCTGCTGGGCACTCCATTATCCCATATGGAAACTGATTCCCATAGGGTAGAATGGAGAACTGATCCATGGGTATGTGGGGCTCGGGGGGGGGGGTGATTTTTGAGGTAGAAGCACCAAATTTTCAACATGGCATCCAGTGCCTCTCCCCTAAATATATTCCAGGGGGTCCAATTCTACAAGCTGCTCAAAAAGTTGCTCTTATCCTCCATTATTTCCAATGGAGGAAAAGCACTTAAAAGGTGTACGGTCCCTTTAAATGTGGTGGCCAGAACTCTCTTTGGAGTTCAGTTATGATTGTCACAACCTTGCTCCTGGCTCCACTCCAATGTCTCCTGGCTCCACACTCAAAGTCCCCAGATATTTCTTAAATTGGACTTGGCAACCCTAACCCCATGACCTCTATTCAGTAACCAAAATTGCCAAACCTCCAGGTGGTGTCTGGAAATCTCCCAGAATTATAGCTGATCTCCAAATTACAGAGATCAGTTCCCCTGGAGAAAATGGCCTCTTTGGAAAGTGAGCTATGGTTTTATATCTCACTGAGGTCCCTCCACTTCCCCAACCCCACTCTTTCCAAGCTCTACCCCTAATCTCCAGGAATTTTTCATTACAGAGCTGGCAACCCTATCAGTACAGTATAATCCTATTTACTTGTTCAGTGTAAATCCATCAAAGTCAATGAGTCTGGATGGGTACAACTCCTTTCGGGATTGTATTGTAAGTCAACACATGAAAGAAACTTTGAACAGAATTTTCATGATGCAGTGCAGCAGTAGCATGTCTGTGTGAATCTACTCACCATAAGTGAATGCATTTTAAAATAACATCTTGCTGAGCAGTACCTCAGGGCTTCCTTGGGAGGTGGTGGGCTCTCCTTTGGAGGTTTTTAAACAGAGGCTAGATGGCCATCTGACAGTAATACTGATTATGTGAACTTAGGCAGATCATGAGAGGGAAGGCAGGAAGGGTTGCAGCAGTGTTTAGTTCTTGTGGCCCCTTCTTACATGCCCAGGGAAATTCTGATCACAACTTTGTGGTCAGGAAGTAATTTTTTCCAGGTCCCCCCAAGAGGCGCATAGTTGTGCCATGGAAAAAGCTGATGTATCCCATAGACACGCATTGAAACAGAAAGCAAAGTCCACCACCACACAAGCTTGCAAACACCGTAGGGAACCATATAATTGCCTCACCAATACCCTCATGGGCTGGGCTGGGTGAGCCCCCTCCCCAACACCCAATTGCTGCTCCCCATCTCCTAGAAAAGCTTCCACCCCAGTCTCACAAAACTCTTCAGGTAGGGTAGGGCGCACAGCACAGGACTCTGCCACAGAACTCCCAGCCGTGTGGACTTAGCATGAGGGCCAGAGCACTTTGGGTGGGGGAGCTGCACAGTGTAGGCACGTAGGTAGTACAGTGTGTGGTATTTGACTTGCAAAGAGGAGAGTGAATTCTCTGCTCTGTGGCTAACCTCTCCTGTTTCCAAGCCCCACAGGTATCCAGCCCCTGGAGGCTCATCGTGCAAGAGTGTTTGCACATTGACAGGTAAGTGCGATTGTGCACCCTTGTGGTGCCCCCGTTCCCTAACTCTAGGCTGGGCAGATGGACAGCATCTCTGGCACTGGAACCTGGCAGCAAGCCCAGTCATGGGGTGGTCACCCCAGCCCCTGCATGCTGCTAGAGGGCATCCCCTCTTATCTATCCTTTGCCTTGTTCCCACCCCTGGCAGGGCATATGGGGGGGGGGGGGAGGCAGCTGCTCCATTGCCTGTGTGGAGGCAGGTCAGTGACTGTCCTTTTAAGAGAGTCCCTGGCTAAGACATAGCCCCATGCTGCAGCTGCTGTGGCTGAGGAATTACAAGAGAGCCAGGAATGCTTTAACCCAGGAGAGGTGGGTGTGCATTGGCTGGTTCCATCATGTGCTTCGGGGTTGTTTTTTTCATCCACGCCCCCCCCCCCCCGCCACCTCTGCTGCCCCTGTCAGGAAAGGACCTCCCAGGCTGCAGGTGGCATGGTACTCCTCCCTGAGTGCAATGGGTCTCTTTCTCTGTTTTGCAGGTGCAAATTCAACAGAGAGGCTTCTGTGTGTGACAATTCAAACCCTGCCCCCCCACTCAGCCAGCTGTTCCTTCCCTCCCCTCCAAATGTAGTCTGCCCTGTGGGATTTTCCAACTTCCACCTTCTACTTAATTGCAGCACAATAAAATGCTCTTCTACTTGGTTTCAGCACAATAAAACATTAGATGTGCAACTACTTTGTCTCTCCTTCTTTGCTTCTGCCTCGCCCCTCTCGGCCTTCCCTCTGCCACTCTGTCAGTAGGTTCCCCAAGGGAATATCTCAGCGGGCGGGCTCATATGTATCTTGGGAAGGGGGCGGGAAAAACTATGAGCCACCATGAGGCTGGACAGGGGAGGGGGGGGTCTTTGCCCCATGCATCCCATGGAAGGAGAGGTGGCCTCAACCTGGCCTGCCCGGCTAATGGAATGGATGCATGGCTGATGTCTCACACTCTGAGTTCTGCAACCCCCGGGAGAGGAGTTTCATGCACACAGCAGGTAGCATCAGGGTGACATGGGGGGTCTCTGAGTCCATATTGGGGGGAGGTTGTCTGTTGGACTTGGTGGCATGCTGGGACTCTGTCTGCTCATTCCACTGCAAACATTTTGCCTGGTTTCTCTGATTGCAGTCTTCCATACTATGTTTTCACTGTTTGTTTATGGCTCGCGGGAAGGGCACATGACTCCGTTCTCATTCTTGCCATTGGCACGAGTCTCTGACAGTGGATGGGCATAGCCATGAGAATGGCCAATTCTGCAGCTTTGCGCTTCCCCTTCCTGCCCCCTGCTCCAACCTTGGCAGCAAACCAGGCTTCTCTCACACACGCACACATGTCCAGCCTCACTCTTTTGCCCTCCCCCGTTGGTGGGACTTCTCACCTTTGACTTTGCCCGAATGCTGTGATTGGCACAGTTCTCTGTCGGGACAGGGAAAGACAGGTGATCAGCCTTTATGGGGCTATTTCCCCACCCCCGACTGTCATGGGCCACATTGCCTGCGCTGGGACTGGCCAATCTGTGGGGCCAGGGAAGCCCCTCCCCTCCTGCTGCCTTTGCTTTGCCCATGCACCGGGAGTCTGCACTCCAGTGGAGTTGCCATGGTGACAGTCTGACATATAGCAACCTATGCCTCTTCTCTCCCAACGCCCCCAACACTTGAGCGTGCCAATGCCCTTAGGAAGTCGAGTGGTGCCTTAGTTACACCCCGGCCAGCTGACTCATAAGTCAGGATTGGGCTGCCCATCATTCTGGTCATGGGAACCATCAGCAACTGGTAGCAACAAATGCATGGACTGTGATTCCATTTCAATGTATCTAAAGAAATGTATATGCACACAAAAGTGTATATATTAAATAAAACATTGGTCTTAAAGGCGCCTCTGGACATGAACTTTGTTCTGCTGCTTCAGATCAACATGGCTACTAACCCAACTGCATCTGTGATTCCAGATGAATGTTTATTGTGATCCAGATCTATTTGTGATCAAGGAACACACTTTATGATGAATACCTAAAGAATGCCATAGACTCATGGGCAACCCACAGAAGTTTAGATGTATATAGTAAATAATCTTGGCCAGTTTATTTTAATAAGTTTTGTTTTCATAAAATGCCAGTTTTCCATTTGTGTCCATCCATTAAGATTGTCAGAAAATGGACCTGTGCACATTCTGTCCTTTCACTGGGGTTGCCATATAAAATTTCTCAGCAGATTGTATCCCTTGTCTGTATGTCATCAGAGATAAGCTTATTTCATCAGACGTATGCCAAGATGCACACTGTCATTCCCTTTATTCTTAATTAATGTAGTTCAAAATATCAATCTACTTTATAAAATAACTAAAAATATCCTTCCATGGACAGTACAATGTGCCACTAAGTAAAACACAGAGGTGATCCATAGTACACAGTAAATTGCTTGGCAGCCTTAAAGGCTAATCCTAAGTAGTGTCATGCAAATTCCTATACTCATCTATTTAATTATGCTGCAGCTCAGTAAATCCCCCCCTACTTTCTTACGCATTTGACCCCTCCCATCCTCTTATTATTTAATAAATCTGTCTGTTTCATTTGGATTATGTTTTTATTCTTTTTGTAAAAGGCCTCACAGATCACCTAATTTCTTAGGCAATTATATGGTTTCCCCTGGGAATATGGAGAAACAAAATCTCTTTTGGCTCCTTTGTGTGGTTTACTAGAGACATGAATTGGTTAATTCTTTGAAAAAGTCTGGAATGGAGATGGTAGATAAACATTGGACTTCATTAATTGTGCCAGTACAGATTTGCATCTCTGTGACTAAAGATGAATAGAAAGATCAGGCTGCTCTACAACCTTATATTTCAGACTAAGTAGTTTTGAGTCACAATAGAACACCGTTGTTGTTTGTTGCATCATTAGTTACTCAAAGAGGCTCAGAGTAACTTAGATATAATTATTCTACATTATTTATAATATTAGCCTAATGGAGAGCAGCTCATCCAAGATCACCCAGAGAGCTTCATGGCTAGTTAAAGATTTGAAGTCACTTGTCTCAAGTCACTGTACATACTGACAACTTCCTTTCTAGTATTAGTGTATTTTCACTGCTTTTGCTGAGAGGAGAGAAATTAGCTCTTGCTGTGAGAGATGAGTGTTGCAGTGGTCCTTGAAGCCCACATTAATTTTCAGTTATTCCTGGTACAACATGTGGGGAGGACCTGACTTACTTGCTGTCCTCCTTTTGTGGCACTGGGTGATGGTGGGGGGGGGGGGGAGGAGAGTCAGCTGAAAGCAGCCATGGGTTGAGCTACCTCAGAGAAGGTGGGAGCCAGCCACAGAAGTGACTGGGAGGGTGCCATGCTGCAGGAATGTCAGGAAAATTATTTCCCCAAATGACTTATAGCAGGGTCTGAGTTGGGTCTGGGGGAGGGGTCTCCCAGGGGGGAGGGGCCTGCTGTGCTTGATGGCCTCCATCACTTGTCTGGCATCCCAAGTGGTTTGCACACCATTCCATCTTATGTGGAATGCTTGGGGACAGGATAATGTGAATAGTAAGTAGCTGTCCAAGGGCTCTATGAGAGTAATAAATTTTCTAGTTTGTAGTTTCAGGTTGCTAGCCATGTTGATTATGCTTATTGCTATTTTGATGCTTTATTACTTGTCACAACTTTTGGCAGTATCAGCAAGGGGCTGGATCCATTTTAGGAAATTGTCCTGTGTCCAGCTTTCCTGGATATCGGGATCTCATTAAGGGCCCAATGAGTTCTGCCTCAGAGGTCTTTAGTGAGACCTTTTGGACCAACAGTTTGGCAGCCCTAGTCAGCACTGGGCCCGATGAGTTTGCCTCAGAGGCCATTAGTGATCCCTTTCATACCAACAGTCTGTCTCTGACTTTCTCTGCCATCTCCCGCCTACTTCCTTCCTCAGCCAATCAAAGAAAGGTTTCATCTGTGAATTAGTGTGACAGGTGGCTCAGCCAATGGGGGAGAGTAGGGAGAGTCAGTAACTGCCAGATCTAATGTTAGTTGCATTTTACTGACAGAATCAGCATTGCTGGGTAGCAACAGCCACTCGGCCAGGAGAGAGAAGCAGACTCAACCAATGGGACACAAGTACTCTTGATTGATAGTTTGACGGGCCGAAAGTTGATGAAGTGAAGTCCCACCCAGTTCCAACGAATCAGGCTGCTTGGATTTGCCAACATGAAAGGTAAAGGTAATCCCTTGTGCAAGCACCAGTCATTCCTGACTCTGGGGTGATGTTGTATCACAACATTTTTACGGTAGACTTTTTTACGAGGTGGTTTGCCATTGCCTTTCCCAGTCATCTACACCTTACTCCCAGCAAGCTGGGTACTCATTTTACTGACCTCGGAAAGATGGAAGGCTGAGTCAACCTTGAGCTGGCTACCTAAATCCAGATTCTGTCAGGATGGAATTCAGGTTGCGAGCAGAGCTTGGACTGCAGTACAGCAGTTTACTACTCTGCACCACAGGACTCTTGCCATTTATGTGTATTTATGTTTCAGGATCTAGACAGATATTTGGAGATCTCAGCAATATCAATATCTAATCCTGAATATTCCTGCAAATACTTGGGAATATTTGGGGATAGTGTTTCAAAGCTCTGGACTTGGTTGATGGGTTTTTTTGTTTTTTTGTTCGTGCTGTTTGTTGTTTTTGCAGGTTTCTAGGGCAACAGAAGGGAGGCAGAAGCAAGCAGCTTTCACAGGTAGATGAGATTACATATTAAGGGGAGCTTGCCAGGCTGGTTCTTTGTTCTTTGGGCTTGTTGGTTTTGTTTGGATAGGAAAGCTTTTGGCCAGTGGTTTGGCTATTCTTTGCCATTGAAAAAGCATGGAATTCACCCCTAGGAAACAATAGAGGATGTTGGGGGCTCCTTGTTCAAGGACAAAGACATTCAATTCACTTGAAACTTAGGGGGGGGGGTCTTTAGTGGACAGGCAGCACTAAGTTTTGGGTTGTCTGCTTGAAGAACAGCTCCTCTAACCCTCCCTCAATATTTCCCATAGGAAGTAATTAGCCTAAAGAATTTTGGAATTTAAAAATTCCACAACTCAAATGGAATAACAGTATTTATTCAATATCACTGAAATCCATATAAGCACATCCATAGGATAGACTCCAGCCAGGAATGCATATAGTAGTTAACTGTGAACAGAGTTGAAGTTTCAGGGTATGAATAGCATATGTAGTATAGTAGCTTAATAGATATTATTGTGTCAATCACCATCAACCTTTAGGAATACCTTTTTAAAAAATCTTTATGACATTTCTACATAGCTTTGTGGAAACCATGCACTAATACAAAGCCATCAAAATAGGGTGTTCCTTGTATCTAGCCTTGCAAAATACTTATGATAATGGTAATGATGATAAGTTCCTCATGTTATTATTTTATGCTACTCTGCTTCCTGCTTTTTCCTCTTCAATCAATATTCCAACAGATGACCCTACAAAGGGTTTCATATTCTGAGCATTCCAGTGTTGAGGTTGTTAATTTCTGGCCTCAGGGTTTTATGAAGTCTAACAAAAACCAGCTGAGTTTGGTGACTCTGAAAGTGGGAAGAGCTTCCACTAATCAAAATGTTTCCCTTTAAAAAAAACTCACAGCATCTCTATTTCTTGATCTATCTCAGAGGAATAGGTCCAATGTATTTCTAAACAGTGACTAGGTTGTTTTATTAATATGGGGACAGTGGTAGGATGGAAAAGCTTCTCGATGTAGCAGCTACAGGAAAATTTTGGATAATTGACAAATGATTTGCTATGATGTATTTCTTGAACATTTGGGGAAGAGTAATGTCTGAAAAATGTGGAGCAAGTAAGTCTTAAAGAATTTTTTAGATAGGTAGCAGTCAGAATAATATCTCTATGGAGGAACATAACTTGGGTTCCAGTAAATAGAGTCTATTGTATCTTTAAGGCATCTTTGTCTAAGGAGACAAACACATTCTGTGCCAACTGAAATAGAAGCTGCATTCTGACTGCCTCCTGTGGTTTTACCACAAATTGAAAATTCCATCATTTTTTCTTCCTCTTGGCCCTAGTTCACTCAAGACCCTTGCTTTCCTAGAGCTCAAGGAGAACTATTTTAAGTATACTTGTAGATCCCCTATCAAGAAACCATAATTGCTCTGAATTTTATTTCTCCAGTTTAAAAAACAAAAACAAAAATCTGTAATAGATTCCATCACATTTTTACCACTTTCTTTCTAGATGGAGATCAGGGTATCATATGTGATTCTCTCCTCTTCCATTTTATCCTTATGTTGGGGGCTATGGATAATTCCTAGCTGCCTAATTCCCAAGCAGGTATCATTCCTGGTTGGCAGAAATGCTTTAACTCAGGTAGGTAGCCAAAGAGGGCCAGAAGACTTTTCACTTTGTTCAGATTACTCACCTGTTTCAAATTCTGCAATACCTAGTCCTGATATGAAGGAAGAGAAGGAGGAGATTGGATTTATAGCCGCCTTCACTACCTGAAGGAGTCTTAGAGCAGTTTAAAATCTCCTTTTCTTTCCACTCCCCACAACAGACACCCTGTGAGGTAGGTGGAACTGAGAGAACTCTGACAGAAACTACTCTTGAGAGGAACAGCTCTGCAAGAACTTAGGACTTCCTCAAGGTCACATCAGCAGGTGCATGTGGAGAAGTGGAGAATCAAATCTGGTCCTCCCAGATAATAGTCTGTGCTAGTGTATAAATTTGGTAACATTCCCATAGTTCCTATTTAATTAAAAAATTGTTTACATGTGATCATTAAAGAATATTAATACTCACCAATTTAATTATGTGGAAGAACATTGTTAATGTGTTGATTATTAATTAGTGATTCTGTTAGTCAAGCTTAGCTGTCTATATGTTTTAGTATTACTAATAACGAATCAAATATTATTTCTTATTATTTCTTATTTCTTATATCTAAGGAGTAGCCTGGGTGATACAGGCATCAAGGGAACCTTTTGGTTTTCAAGTGGCATAGGTCTTCATTTATAAGACTTACCATGTACATTTTGCCTGTTGAACTGATTACTTGACCTGCTACCACAGGAATCCACCTCCACAATCCCATGATATTTTCCTGTGATCTTTATGGCCTATGGTACTCTAATTGTTTGTATTATACTCAGGGGTCATTTTGTAGAAAAACAGATGTTGGAGCTCATCCAGGATTGTTGTGCAGCTGCACCTACTATTCAATGGACAAGGTGGGAAGGAGGAGGTGGAACTCTCAGAAAGGTTCAGGGGCTGTGCTCCTGTGAGCTCCTGCTGAATCCGAGGCCTGATTATACTCTAGTTTAAGGAAGCTTTCAGTATTGACTGGCCATAAAGCTCTGATTCCAAAGTATTTGAAAGAACAAGAATTATATAGTTGTCTGTGTAACTTTCTTTCAAACTACTGCCTTCTACAACTTCCTTGAGAAAGACTGCAGTGATTTATTAAATAAGAAATCTTTGTAACTCTGGAGATTTTTTAAAAAAGAATTCTTTAAGGTTACACAGTGCAGATTTAAATGTGTAATAATATCAACACGTGTGGCATGTACGTTTTGGAAACTTCACATATTGTTTAGATTGAACTTGAATGATAACAGTCATCTAATAACTATTTGATGATGCTGTCAAATACTATAATGCTGTCCCATTACAAGAAACGTATTTATTTCCAGAAGCTGATACCCCATTTTCTTCCCAATAGGGCCGCACAGATACTTACATTGTTCTCCTCTCAACCACTTTATACTAAAACCCTTCAATGAAGATTAAACTAAGAGTGTATGATTGGCCCACGGACATCTAGCCAGTTTCTGTGGTAGAGCAGGAATCTGAATCACATATCCCAATGTAATATTCCAACTTAATTGACATTATCTGTTTTCAAAATATTAGTATTTATAGGCTATTAACAGACACGCCTATAGCTCCCCATTCTCTAGTATGAGAACAATAAAGTTTGATTCACTGTGTTCTTGTTATGCTTATTTTATATTTTGTCTATATTTAGTATACTGAAAACACAATCCTAAGGGGGGGAGTGTTTTGGGAGCAGATGATCCACTACATTGGCACAAGTAGCATTTGCGCATGTGTAAGTCCAGCTCTGCCACGGCGGAGGGAACTTACGTTGGTACAGAGCCACCGGAGTGCCATCCCGCGTGAGAGCAGCAGCGCCTGAGGGCTCTACCCAAGCGTTGGTGGAAGTGCGGCAGAGCAAGGTGTTCCGGCACAGGAGGGGGTGGAGTTGGGGGCACAGCCAAACTTAGGCATCTCCCTAAGGAGTTCGGACCATGACACCCCCCCCCCCCAAGAGGCATAAAGTTATGCCTGCAAAAACAGCAGTGTATTCTATAGGCACTAAATGAAACCAAAAACCAAAGTTGCCCCCACCTCTACAGGAGCTTGCAAAACCCTTTAGGGAGCAGTATAATTGCCTCACCAATCCCCTTGTGCTCTGGGATGACAAGCCCCCTCTCCTACAGCCAATCGCTGTCCCTCCCTCCTAGAAATACTTCCGCTCTGGCCTTGCACAAGTCAGTTGTTAGGGACAGGCGTGCATGGCAAGGGGTTCTGCCAGGGAGCTCCCCCCCATGCGGACTTAGAACAAGGGACGGGCAAGTTGGTGATGGGCTCTTCACTGTGCGATTGCTTTGACAGTATCTTTGACTTGCGAAGGGGAGAGCGAGGTCTCTCCCCTGGTACTAACTGCTCTTGTTTCCAGACCTCCACAGGTTCCCAGCTGCCGGAGGCTCAGCTTGCGAGGATTGTTGCCCATGGCTGGGTAACTACAACTATGCACCCCCACTATCTTCCCCCTCCCCTCACTCAAGACTGGGTGGTGTGCGAGCGTCTCTGGCACTTGAACCAGACACTGGGCTCAGGCAGGGGACATTTGCTGGCCCCACTCCCCTGTACCACTGCCTGTTCCCTTCCCTTGGTCTGTCCTCTGCCACGGTCCCACTCCTGCCATGATGTGGGGAGGTGGGTCAGAGACTGTCCCTTTAAGAGAGTGCCTGGCTGAAATGCAGCCTGCTCCTCCAGCTGCCACCCCTGTAGGTGCTCTTGATCTCTGTTTCTGTTTTGCAGGTGGGAATCCAACACAGAGGCTTCCGTATGTAGTGCTCCACACTCCCCCACTCCCTCAGTTGTTCCTGCCAACCGGTCTGAATGGAGCCCCGCCCCCAGCGAGACTTCCCAAAGTGCACCAGGCAAAGCGTTGCACTCTGTTTTAGAACAATAAAGTCTGAGCTGTGCCCTCCATTGTCTCTCCTGCTCGGCATCTGCTGCATGTTCCCTGGGCACCTCCTCCCCACCACTCTGTCAGTGGCCTCTCCAAGGGAATGCCTGGGAGGGTGGGCACACTTGGTTCTTGGGGAAAGGGCTATGAGCCACCATGCTGCCCCAGTGTGGCTGGATAGAGGAGGGGGGTTGCTGCCCCTCAGCCTGGCCAGGCTGACAGCCTACCCAACCCCACAGTGCTGTTGTGTGCAGGGCACAAAGCAGGGGGCTGATGAAGTGGATGTATGCCCAGCGGCTAACGTTGTGTTCTGTGGCCCCTGGGGGAGGTGTTCCGTCCACATAGCAGGGGGTGTCAAGGCGACACAGGGGGTCTCTGGGTGGGGGGGTAGGTGTCTGCTGATCTTGGTGGTCTGCTCACTTCCAGACACACATTCCAGCCACTGTCTATGACAGCGAACTCCTGCACTTCGTGCTTCCTGTGTGTCTGTGTATGCCTCTGCCCATCTGCCTGCCGTTGGCAGAGTCTCTGACAGTGTGAGGGTGTGAGGGGATTGATGGCCTCTTAGGTGCAGGCTTTCCACCCCCTCTCCCGGTCACATGCAACAGGTTGGACAATTCCGTGGTCCCGCACAACCCTGACCCTCTCCCACCTCGGCAGCAGGCTAATGGCGTGGGCATGGGCAGAATCACAATGGCGATGGCCTGTCTCTCACTTGTCCGCCCATGCTCCCTCTCCCCGCCTGGCATAACGTCTCTTCTTTGGGAGCTGACTATGGCTGCCTATGCTAGTTCTACACTCTAGCGCAGCTACAAGGTGGTTCTCAGGATTGGGCTGCCCGTATATTTTGTCTATATTTGTCTATATTTATTTGTACCCCTCTTTCTTTTCCCATGGGGACCTATCATATTATTCTCCTCTCCTCCATCTTACACTTATAACACTCTTGTAAGGTAGATTAAACTGAATTATTGTGATGGGTCCTTGTTTTCTCAGAAAACTTCAGTGTTATAACAGGGGCTCACATCTGGTTATCTCAGGTACTCGCCTAACACTCTAAACCAGGGGTGTCAAACATCCGGCCCAGGAATCAAATCAGGCCCATGGAGGGTATCAGACCCCTGAGCAACTGGCTCTTGTTTGCATTCTTCTCCCTCTCTCTTGCTTTCTTCCGCATCTCAGCTTGCTTTTCAAGGTGTGCTCAATCGCACAAAAGTTAAAGAGCAAAGCCTTGATTTCTCCATTGGCTGAGGCTCCTCACCCTCCTGGTCCCCTGGAAAAGGAAGGAAAGAGCTTGCTTTGCCCTGTTCCCTGCATCCCATGGGAGAAATACAAAGAAAGCAGCTTTTAGACCAACAAGTGCTAATGTTTAAATTAAAAAAAAACAACAACTTTAGTCATGTTTGTCTGTGTCCTTTAAACAGTTTACCTCTGCTACCCAATCTTAAATAGGTACACACATGGCCTGGCCCCACATAGCCTAGCCCAGCTTGGCCAGACAAGGTCTTATTTATGTCAGATCCAGCCTTCATAACATATGAGTTCGACACCCCTGCTCTAAACACTAGCCAGTTTGGTATAGTAGCTAAATGTGTGGACTCTTATCTTGGAGAACCAGGTTTGATTTCCCACTCCTCCACTTGCAGCTGCTGGAATGGCCTTGGGTCAGCCATAGCTCTCGCAGGAATTGTCCTTGAAAAGGCAGCTGCTGAGAGAGCCCTTTCAGACCCACCCACCTCACAGGGTGTCTGTTGTGGGGGAAGAAGATATAGTAGATCCAAGATCACTGCAGATGATGACTGTAGCCATGAAATTAAAAGATGTTTGCTCCTTGGGAGGACAGCTATGGCGAACCTGGGCAGTATAATAAAAAGTAGAGACATCACTTTGCCAACAGTATAGTTCATATAGTCAAAGCAATGGTATTCCCAGTAGTAATGTATGGCTGTGAGAGCTGGACCATAAGGAAGGCCAAGCGCAGAAGAATAGATGCTATTGAGATGTGGTGCTGGAGAGGAATCTTGAGAGTACCTTGGACTGCAAGAAGATCAAATCAGTCAGTTCTAAGGGAAATCAACTCAGACTGTTCCCTGGAAGGTCAGATGCTGAAGCTGAAGCTCAAATACTTTGACCACCAAATGAGAAGGGAGCACTCCCTGGAGAAGTTCCCAATGCTGGGAAAGACAGAAGGCAAAAGAAGAAGGGGATGGCAAAAGATGAGATGGCTGGACAGTGTTACTGATGTAACTAACACGAATTTGAGCAGACTTAGGAGGATGGTAGAAGACAGGAGGGCCTGGCGTGACTTTGTCCATGGGTTCGCAAAGAGTCGGACTTGTCACGAGCTGGGGCCAGGCCAGGCGAAGTCCAGGGGCAGTCCAAGGTCTGTAACCGGTGAGCAAGAGTGTCCAAGGTGCCAAAGCCAAATCGTTGTCCAGGTATCGTAGGTCAGAGGTTCAGAAGCCGTAGTCAGGGGGTCCAGAAGTCAAGCCAAGGTCAGGAGGTCCAAAGTCAAAAGCCGAAGTGGATGCTAGGACGTCAGGTAGATGACTAGTTGCTTCCACAAAGCCTCCTCCCAAAGCCTACAGCTATATAGCCCTCTGCTGGCTGTTGCCCATTTGGGCTAATTGCTGGCTCAGAGAGGCAGCCAGGATCCTGTTGCAACTCAAGCATCCTTGCTCTTAGAAGGGCCAGAATCCTCTCAAAACTCAGGGCTCAGGGAGCGTCTTGCTTGTGAGCGTGCCGCCCTCCTCCGATCCCTGAGGTCCTGACGGAGGCGGTCACGCACACGCGCCACCCGAGAGGGCGAGGCAGGGGGGCTGGGATCTTCTCCAGCAGGAGGCAGGGGCACTGGTGCCGGTGGCAGGGGCACAGTTTCTGCTGCAGGCTCAACTTCCTCTACAGGGTCCCCAGCACCCATGACACTATCCCCCCCCCAGGGCCCCCCTCCGTCGAGGGGCCTGGGAGGTCGGGGTGGTCGTTGTGGAACCGTTGCACCAAGTCTGGGGCATGAAGATTGTCCATGGGCTCCCAAGACCGGTCTTCTGGGCCGTATCCCTCCCAGTCCACAAGGTACTGGAGGCCTCCACGATGGTACCGGGAGTCCAGGATCTGGCGCACCTCGTATTCTTCTTCATCATCCACCAACACTGGTGGTGGTGGCGGTGGAGAAGGAGGCCGAGCTGGGTCAGGGCGTGCAGCTGGAACAAGGAGGGAGCGATGGAACACGGGGTGAATGCGGAGGTGGGGTGGCAACTGGAGCCTGAAGGCGACGGGGTTTATTTGTTCTAAGACAGGGTAGGGTCCAATGAACCGCGCATCCAGCTTGTGAGACCGACCAGGCCGGCGCAGGTAGCGAGTTGAGAGCCACACCTGATCCCCCGGCTGGATTGGGGGGCCTTCCTGCCTCTTCCGGTCTGCAGCTAGTTTATAGGCTTCCTTGGCCCGCTGTAGCTGCTCTCGGAGCAAGTCTTGGCTGGCGCGGAGTTCTTGCAGGTAGGCCTCAACGGCGGGGACATTCGTGGGTGGCAGGATCGCCGGGAAGAACCGAGGGTGGTACCCGTAGGTTGCAGCAAACGGGGTCATTTGGGTGGAGGAATGGACTGCGTTGTTGTATGCAAATTCCGCTAGAGGCAACAGAGTGGTCCAGTCGTCCTGCTGGTAGCAGGTGTAACAGCGGAGATATTGCTCTAGCGTGGCATTGGTGCGCTCTGTCTGACCATCTGTCTGTGGGTGGTAAGCTGAGGACAGGTGCACTCGAGTCCCCAGGCTGGAATGGAGGGCTTGCCAGAACCGAGAGGAGAACTGGGGGCCCCGGTCTGAGATCAGGTGGGCTGGGAGTCCGTGCAGACGAAAGATGTGTTGCAGGTAGAGCTGGGCTGTCTCCTGAGCTGTGGGAAGTTTCGGGCACGGAATGAAGTGGGCCATCTTGGTAAATAGGTCGACGACCACCAAGATGCACGTCTGACCCTTGGATCGTGGAAGTTCCGTGATGAAGTCCATCGAGATGGTATCCCAGGGTCCTGAGGGTGTGGGCAAGGGCTGTAACAACCCCGAGGGTTTGGCTGGGACGTCTTTGGCCCGTCGGCAGACGTCACAGGAGCTGACATAACGGGCAACATCGGAGCGAACTCGTGGCCACCAGAATTCCCGTGTCAGCAAGTGGGTGGTCTTATGTTGTCCAAAGTGCCCAGCGGGTAACGCGTCGTGGGTCATGCGTAGTACTTCTGCCCGCAAGGGCCCGGGCGGCACATAGAGGCGTTCGTGGTGTAGCAAGAGGCCGCCTCGAGTCGTGAACTCGCCTGTTGAGCCATCTTTGAGTGCCTGGAGGTGTTGCTGGACCCAGGGATCATTGGCCTGGCTAGCACGAATGTCCTCCACGAGTGCTGGTGAAGTGGAGGTGGCTGCAAACACTGAGGGTGGCAGGATGGGAGCAGCAGGCACGGTCTCAGTCGAAGCAGGAGCGTATTCCGGTTTCCGCGAGAGCGCATCGGCTTTCCGGTTCTGGGTATGGGGGATGTAGGTGATCTTGAAGTCAAAGCGGGAGAAGAATAGGGACCACCGGATCTGGCGCTGGTTGAGACGGCGGGTGGTCTGGAGATGCTCCAAGTTCCGGTGGTCGGTGAGCACTTGGACAGGGTGGCGAGCCCCTTCAAGGTAATGTCTCCAAACCTCAAAAGCCACCTTGATCGCGAGCAACTCCCTCTCCCAGATGGTGTAGTTCCTCTCTGCCGCAGTGAGCTGGCGTGAGTAATAGGCGCAGGGCTGGAGTGGCTGGGACGGCTCCTCGCGCTGGGACAGCACTGCTCCCAGGGCCACGTTGGAGGCATCAGCTTCCACCGTAAAGGGAAGCTGGGGGTCGGGGTATCTCAGGAGTGGCCCGGTGGCGAAGCGGGTCTTCAGGGTGGAGAAAGCGTTATCGGCCTCTGGGGACCAGTGGAAAGGTTCTTTGGGGCGGAGTAGTTGAGTCAGGGGTGTTGTCAGAGATGCATAGGCTGGGATGAATTGCCGATAGTAGTTGGCAAAACCAAGGAACCGCTGCAGGTCTTTGCGATTCTGAGGGGCCTGCCAGGTCAGGACCGCTTCCACCTTTTTCGGGTCCATGAGGATTCCCTGTGGTGACACAATGTGACCAAGGAACTCGACGGAGCGCAGGTCAAAGTCGCACTTCTCCAGCTTGGCGTAGAGGCCATGGGCTCGTAGGCGCTGTCGGACCTGGCGGACGTGCTCGGCATGCTGGGCAGGATTGCGGGAGTAAATTAGAATGTCATCCAGGTATATGATCGCGAAGCGGTCGAGCAGGTCCCGGAATACATCATTCATGAACCTCTGGAAGACAGCGGGGGCGTTGGTCAATCCGAAGGGCATCACCAGGTGCTCGTACTGCCCGTATCGGGTCCCAAACGCGGTCTTCCATTCGTCTCCGGGCCGTATGCGCACCAAATTGTACGCTCCGCGGAGGTCCAGCTTGGTGTAGATTTGGGCCCCCTTTAAACGATCCAAGAGTTCAGGGATCAGTGGTAGAGGGTACCGGTCGCGGATGGTGATCTTGGTCAGGGCCCGGTAGTCATTGCACAGCCGGAGCTCCCCGCTTTTCTTCTTCACGAAGAGGACTGGAGCAGACAGGGGAGAAGTTGAGGGTCGGATGAATCCGCGCTTCAGGTTCTTGTCCAGGTAGTCTCGCAAAGCTGCCAACTCAGGCTCCGACATTGGGTACAGACGCCCCACCGGGAGTGGTGCCCCAGGTACCAAATCAATGGCACAGTCATAGGGTCGGTGAGGGGGAAGCTGATCTGCTCCTGTCTCTTCAAAGACATCGGCGAAATCTGCATACTTCTGAGGGAGCTGACGACCACCACTCGGGATGCCGGCTGCTAGAGTGGTGGGAGGAGTCAGATGGGGGCATGGGTCTCGGAAGCGTAGTTCTTGCTGAGCCCAGTCCACGATGGGGTTGTGCAGCTTCAGCCAGGAAAGGCCTAGAATCAGCGGGAAGCGAGGCATGCGGGCGACATCAAACTGCAGCTGTTCTTGGTGCTGCTGGACGTGGAAGGTGATGGGACAGGTCTCCTGGGTGACGGGGCCAGAACGGAGGAGGCGCCCGTCAATAGCCTCCACCAGCGTCGGAATCTCTTTTGGCTGCACTGGGATCTGGTGCTGCTTTACAAAGGCGGCATCTACGAAACAGTGGGCCGCTCCCGAGTCCAGCATGGCATACACGAACAGCCGGCGTCCATCGGGCAGATGGAGTTTGACTGGTAGCAGGAACGGGCCCGGGGTATCAGCCTGTTGTTCGGAGGACCCAGCTAGTCGCCCCAGGCTGGAGGGTCCACTTACGCCTGGGGCTGGCCTTTTGGCGGCGGTGGCAATGTAGGTCTGGGTATTCGATGTTTAGCAGGGCAGCCAGAGGCATAGTGGCCTGCCGTGCCGCAGTAGAGGCACAGGTTCAGCGTGCGGCGTCTGGCCTTTTCTTCTGGAGTCAGGCGGGGTCGAGCAGCTCCAAGCTGCATAGGCTCACCCTCGTCTCTGGTACTAGCTGGGGATGGGAGAGGAGCCAAGTGGCATGGCGCAGGGAGCTGGCGCCCTCGGGTCTTGGCTTGGCGGCGACTTTCCAGGCGGCCATCGATGCGGAGGCAGAGGGTGATAAGTTCCTGGAGCGTGGGGGGCCGCTCCACCCTGGCCAGTTCGTCCAGGACTTCCTCTGCCAACCCCTCGGTAAACTGGTCCATCTGAGCAGCCTCATTCCACGCCAAGTCTTGGGCCAGGAGCTTGAATTCGGTGGCATACTGAGCCACCGAGGACTGGCCTTGTTTCAGGGCCCTGATTTTCCGGTTGGCTGTGGCTGCTTGGACTGGGTTGGAGAAGGCAGCAGACAGGTGGGCCTCAAACCCCTGGTAATCAGTCAGTAGGGGAGAGGACCCAACCAGTAGGGGTGTGGCCCACTTGGCCGCCTGCCCCTTTAACAGACTAATGATAAAACACACCTTCGTCTTGTCATTGGGGAAGTCCCGTGCTCTTAGTTCAAAGTACAGCTGACACTGTGCCAGGAACGCAGGAAATTCTTCCACAGCACCCCCAAATCTGTCAGGTGGGGGAACTGGGCACTTAGCTGGAGCACTGGCTGCAGGCTGTTGCTGCAAGTGCACTACTGCCTGTGTCAGCTGCTGTACCTGGGCTTGGAGGGCAGCCAGTAGTCCTGCGGTTCCACTTGCTTCAGCATCCATCCTGTGGAATGGGTGTTTGTGTGGGTGGAAGCAATCTGTCACGAGCTGGGGCCAGGCCAGGCGAAGTCCAGGGGCAGTCCAAGGTCTGTAACCGGTGAGCAAGAGTGTCCAAGGTGCCAAAGCCAAATCGTTGTCCAGGTATCGTAGGTCAGAGGTTCAGAAGCCGTAGTCAGGGGGTCCAGAAGTCAAGCCAAGGTCAGGAGGTCCAAAGTCAAAAGCCGAAGTGGATGCTAGGACGTCAGGTAGATGACTAGTTGCTTCCACAAAGCCTCCTCCCAAAGCCTACAGCTATATAGCCCTCTGCTGGCTGTTGCCCATTTGGGCTAATTGCTGGCTCAGAGAGGCAGCCAGGATCCTGTTGCAACTCAAGCATCCTTGCTCTTAGAAGGGCCAGAATCCTCTCAAAACTCAGGGCTCAGGGAGCGTCTTGCTTGTGAGCGTGCCGCCCTCCTCCGATCCCTGAGGTCCTGACGGAGGCGGTCACGCACACGCGCCACCCGAGAGGGCGAGGCAGGGGGGCTGGGATCTTCTCCAGCAGGAGGCAGGGGCACTGGTGCCGGTGGCAGGGGCACAGTTTCTGCTGCAGGCTCAACTTCCTCTACAGGGTCCCCAGCACCCATGACAGGACTCAACTGTGTGACTGAACAACAATAACAAACCGCTCTGAGTCTCTGATTCAGAGAGAAGGGTGGGGGTATAAATCTGCAGTCTGCAGTCTTCTATACCACACCATGCTGTGAATTTTGACACAAACAAGATCACCGGCTAAACTTGCCTAATCAGATCATCTCAATGTTGTTGTTTTTTGTTAAAATTAATCTCACATTTAATGCTAAATATCTCTACTCAATCTCTGCTTGTTTAGCAGGCCAAGCCATACCCTAGTAATGTATCAAATAACTAAACTGCATTGGAAGGTTGTAGACTCACTTTCTATGGAGGTTTTTAAGCACAGATTTGATGGCCATCTGACAGCAATGCTGATTTTGTGAATTTAGGCAGATAATGAGAGTGAGGGCAGAAAGGGACGAGTCAGTGTTTTTACATGCCCAGGATAATGTGATCACTTTGGGATCAGGAAGGAATTTTCCTCCCAGTCAGATTAACCAGGGATCCTGGAGTGTCTTGGTCTTCCTCTGAGCATAGAACAGGGGTTACTGGGTAAGTGGGGGAAGGTAGTTGTGAATTTCCTGTTTTGTAGGGGGTTGGACTAGATGACCCTTGATGTAACTTCCAACTCTATGTTTCTAATTAACTTGAATAAATCTTCTCAGTTACCACAGAGGAGGCATGTGTCCCTGGGGTATCATAGCTGAGTTGATAATGACCTACTGTCAAGACCCTGGGTACAACTCCAAGCAGCAAAAAAAGAAGGTATGATATCTTGCTAAGCATGAGAAGTTCAAGTGAACAATCCCAAGTTCAGAGATGAGAACCATGATCAAGCTAATGCTGAGAGTTAAAAGTAGATATATGTAGTCCAGACTTAAGGTGCCAGAGTCATGAAGCATAACTCAGGAGAGGCAGGGTAACATTTTCTGAAGGGTAGAAAGCCCAAGCTTTATAGGGTTTGAGTTTGTGTGATCATGTGCTCGAACCTAGTCAGGTAATCTCAGACCAGGAAAGAAATTTGCAACCCATGAGGCACTGCTGTTATACAAGTTTCAAAGACTGGCACAGGTGATGAGCTGTTAGGCCTGGATTGAGAGTGGTCTGAGTGTTTGAGTTATACCCTGTTGCTTTGTGCCTAGTTGCCATCACAGAATTGATTGCAGTTTTGCTGTTTTTTTTTTTCAGTACAGTGGGATGTATCCTTTAAATGACTAAAATTAGATACGTTGTATTGATATCTATGATTCCTAAAAAGGTGTTGCTGGGTGAAATGGAAAATGAGGAGTGATCTGTTTCTCCCAACAGAACAATAAAAGATAATGCGGGCAACCAATCTCTAGTTACCTGTGGTGGACATTAGCAAAGCTATCTCAGAATAATTATATAAGTACTTTTCTTTGTTGTCATTTCAGAGAGTAACCATATTGATCATCAGGAGAACAGTTAGATTTGAGTTCAGATGAACTTTAGAATCCAACGAGAAGAAGAAAACTGCAGATTTATACCCTGTCCTTCTCTCTGAATCAGATACTCAGAACAGTTTACAATCTCCTATATCTTCTCCCCCCACAACAGACATCCTGTGAGGTGGGTGGGGTTGAGAGGGCTCTCACAGCAGCTGCCCTTTCAAGGACAGCTCCTGTGATAGCTATGGCTAACTCAAGGCCATTCCAGCAGCTGAAAGTGGAGTAGGGAATCAAACCCAGTTCTCCCAGATAAGAGTCTGCACAGTTAACCATTACACCAAACTGGCTTTCCAAGGTACTACTGAGAGACCACCAAGGTACTACTGAACTCAAATCTAACTATTTTTTATGTAAACTCCCACCAAGAATCCATTTGAATTGAGATTATTATGCATATTCAATATCATGATTCTTGCCTGGATCTTTTAAGCTTAATATCTAAATAACTTATGAAAGATCCAGTACAGTCTTGAAGAAATTTTGTATATAAGCCAAACCTGTAGTCATAAGCAGAACATGGAATCTGAGAGTAGGAGGAAGGGAGACATTAGAATATCAGAAGGAAGACACTGGGTAGAGGTGATTATCAAGGTCAACACATCCGAGTTGGTGAGGTAGGTGGCTGCATGCCTACCTCGCCTAGCCAGGGCTTGCCTTCCTGACGCCAGGTCTCCAGCTCAGTGCTGTATTGCTCCTGCCACTGCCACCTCAGCAGGCCCCCGGCCATTGGTGGCCTCCCACACCTGGGCTGCCATAGGGGCAGGCAACAGGTATGGGCAGAGGCCGGGCTGCCTTGGCTAGAGGGGAGGAGCACCACCTGGCTGGGCCCCACTCACTCATGCCCTCCTCCTGGCTGGGGGTGGATGGGAAAGGAGCTGAGGGAGCTCCTCAGGAAGGAGCAGTGTTGCCACCACGGCCACATGGACAAGGATGGAGGATGGCTGGGGCTTTCAGAAAGGGAAAGGGCTCCCACTGGCCCAGTCTCTGGGCTTCACTGCCTCCCTCCCTGACTGGGCCAGGGCACAAGGCCTACTAAGCAAGGCTCAGCCACTGCCATGCTGACATTCTCCATGAGTCCCACCTTGCCATTTTTTCTAGCAGGCCAGCAAGGCAGGGCAGGGAAGCTTCCTTCAGCTGAGCCTGGACTCTCAGCTTACCCCACCAGCCCTGTGTGCAGCTGGGGCAGGATTGTGGCCCCTCTGCCTCATCTTCCTGAGCCCTCTGAGTCCCCACCCAGGGTTCTCTTCAGAAAGGAGCTGCAAATAGCAGCCACCTGGCCCTTCCCAATGGGGGTGGTGGCAGGTGTGCTCCCCCTCCTAGTAAGCCAACTGAGGGTGGGGTGCCCTCAACTTGGACTGCTGCAGTGGCCATTTCCCCTTCCCCCCCACCCCGCTTAGGTGCATGCTGGGATGAGTAGCAAAGCCCTGGCTGTGAGCAGGGCTGGAAGTCAGAGGCAAGGGGAGTACTTTGCCTGGGGTGTCAGAACCCCTAGTTCTGGCCCTGTTAACTATGTAAACAGTGAACTATCCTACAATATCTTACAGGAATGTAAAAAAAAATGTTAAAAATTAATCTAAAAGATAGTGAATAACAGCATACTGGAAACCTAGAAGATATGTAATACACTATAAGTATTTTTTTTGTGTGTGTGTGTAAAAATGTCTTCCAGCCAGTAGATATGAATGGAAAGGCTGGGGCTTATTATCCTTAGTTTCAGAGTGTGAGGAGAGACATGTTCAGCTACATTTACCACAAAAGCTACTAAATAGGAAAGTCACAAAATATGGGCTATATCAGAACAAGTGTTTATAAAAACTTTGCTCAAATATACAATAGGGCTTTTCCTCGACATCCATATTTTAACTAAAATAACTTGGATATCATCAAAAAGATCTGCCTGTGTGTGTAGATTTTCACTGATTCTCCCTTCCTTTAGCAGCTCTTACCTCATGCTGCTCCCGTGGGTCCTCCATCTTCTAGGAGTAGCATTTGGGGTGAATATTTGAGATGCAGTGGAATAAAGGAAGTCATATACTGGTGCATGGAAAGTCTTCCATGAATTGAAGTTTTAGACAGAATACAAGTCCAGATTTGAGGACTGATTAGAATTTACTACATAAACTATGCATTTATGCAATTAATTCTTGTTATATATATTTTTTTTTCTAAACTAGAAATTTCTAAGGATCTTTCAGAATTTTGACAGACATGGAAGAAAGAACATTGCAAAAGGAGAACTATCCTTTCTGTATGACACTGAAAAAGTATTTCTCCCACAAGAATCTACACAGTACCCTCAGTTCAGAAATACTAATCCACACGTCATGAACATAAATTAACAAGTGTAAAGGTATAAAGAGTGACAGAAATCCACACAGTGTCCAATAATAAGAAGGCCACAGATCAGCTCAGTGACTGATTAGAAAGGTGCTGATTATCTCAGTGGACACATTATCTCAAAAAGTGATTGCTTTAATTAGCTCTAGTAATTTATTGGCATTTTCAGATAGCAGCCAAGACTGAATATGTGTAAAATGACCTGCACTGGCTGCTAGCTATGTTTGGTTTTCTTAGCCAAGAAGGGCTGAAGTGGCCATGTCCCATTACTGCTGCTTGTGCAATTTCTATTATTTGAAAGAAGATAAAAAGGGGACTGTCTGAACTCCTTCTTTCATACTTATTTGCATTCAAGAAGGCCTTTTTCTCTTTTGAACAGGCTCACTGGCCATTTTCCTAGAATAATTTTCTATTACATTCCATGTAGAAATAAAACACACAGAGAGGCATAGAGCTGAAATGAAAATGGGGGGGGGGGGAGAGAGAGCCAGTTTGGTGTAGTGGTTAAGTGTGCGGACTCTTATCTGGGAGAACCGGGTTTCATTCCCCACTCCTCCACTTGCACCTGCTAGCATGGCCTTGGGTCAGCCATAGCTCTGGCAGAGGTTGTCCTTGAAAGGCCAGCTGCTGTGAGAGCCCTCTCCAGCCCCACCCACCTCACAAGGTGTCTGTTGTGGGGGAGGAAGGTAAAGGAGATTGTGAGCCGCTCTGAGACTCTTTGGAGTGGAGGGCAGGATAAAAATCCAATATCTTCTATCTTCTTCTTGTACATCACTTTAAAAAAAAAACATATCTAGCAGAGTCATTCAATAAATCTATGTACCAGTTGTACTGTTCACGTTATCATTTAATGGCTGTGCCTTCAAGTGGCATTTTCTAACACCCCTCTCCTGGGCCTTCTTGATAGTGGCCCCATACCTTAGATCCATCATCCTGTAGATATTTTCATTATCTTTTTGCTGCAGGCTTTTAGATGAACAGTTTATCTCTGGAGTTTCAATAAGTATTTCCACACTAACATTGTCCATATTGAATTTTTTTTATGGATCAGTGCTGGCTGTATTGCTCTTATGCTTAAAAAATTGCATAGCATGAATAGATGGTTGTAAGTGGGTTGGTTATACTTTTATAGCTTTTAGAAGAGGAAAGGAAAAGGAAAGGTTCCCTGTGCAAGCACCAGTCGTTTCCGACTCTTGGGTGATGTTGCTTCACAATGTTTTCATGGCAGACTTTTTTCAGGGTGGTTTGCCATTGCCTTCCCCAGTCATCTACACTTTCCACCCAGCAAGCTGGGTAACATGGATACAAATATTTTAAAAATATATATAAGTTTCTAAAATAGTATCTTTGTTTTGGATGCATTTGAATGTATCTGGTTTCCTGTATTTGGATGTATCTGATTTCCTGGTTTCCTGTTTCTTTCTTCCATGTCTCTCTGCCAAAATTCTGGAAGATCCTTGGAAACTTCTAGTTTAGAAACAAATATATAAAACAAGAATTCATTGCATAAATGCATAGTTTGTGTTGTAAATTCTAACCAGTCCTCAAATTTGGGCTTGTATTCTGTCTAAAACTTTCATACATGGAAGACCTCCCATGCACCACTATATTACTTCCTTTCTTCCACTGTAGCCTAAATAATCACCCCAAATGCTGCTTCTAGAAGATGGAGGACCCCCATGAGCAGCATGAGGTAAGAGTTGCTAAAGGAAAGGGTATCAGTGACCACTAACAATTATAATCTAGAAAGTTATCTCTGATGGTCCTAATTAATTATAACAAAGTGACATGCCCATTCAATGTAAAGGGTTTTTTTTTTACATCAGAATGTTCAGTGCTTTGGTCAGATATGTTGCGTTTTTAACAAATATATTGTATAGAGTGTATTGTACAGATTTCAACCAATGAGGAAGGCCTCAAAGCCAAATTGTGTTTGGTGTATATGCATTATATGTTATTAATAATTGTACCTGGTCATAAGAAAGATGCTTTTAATTGTATATATCCAGGGCTTTGTTTGTAGCAGAAACTCCTTTGCATATTAGGCTACACCCCCTGATGTTGCCAATCCTCCAAGAGCTTAGAGTAGGCCCTGTAATAAGAGTCCTATAAGCTCCAGGAGGATTGGCTAAATCAGGGGTGTGCATATCTCCATGTATACAAATGTATTTTTATTTTTTTTTAAAGTATTTTTCACACTAAGCAGAGCAAAGTTTTTAATATTTACTATTTGCTTAAATATTCTGTAATTTAATGCAATTGACCTTGATATTTTTAAATAGGAGATGTATCTGTTTTCACTCTCCTTGGTTACCTGTTTGGTTCTGGGTAGGAAACCCCCTTGCTTTTTGTTCATTCTCTAAATTGCTTGAGAAACAGTATACAGTTAGTTGTTTTATGGTTTGTCTGCAGTTGAGTGATAGAACACATCTGTTGTATGCTGAAGTTTCCAATTAAAGGGTTCTCAGGTAAAAGTGCTGAGAAAGAGCTTTGTCTGGACAGCTGTACTAAGGCATTCCCACATAGACCACTGTTGTATTCTTCCAGTAGATTTTTAAAAATTCCTTTAAATAGCTTTAGCTAGTAGTGCATTTTATTGAACTGAAGGTCCCAGGAGTTAATTGTCCTACTGGGAAATCATATAGGTACCCATTGCAAACTTCTTCAATGAGGTAAACAGTAAATATTAGACACCATATTAGATCTGGAAAAATGCATGGTGGGAAGGCCTAATCACCCATATCCTCATGCTGTGGGAAGGCCTAAATCACCCATATCCAATAAAAGTGGGACCTTGTGTGAATTGTCATTTAAAGAAAGAAAACACTGGAAACTCAGTTCACAAACTCTCAACATTGCATATAGTTTTACCTACCCAGACTTGGTGTCTTGTACAGAATACATGTTGCATGCTACTGTAATATATTCTATCTGAGGCTGCTCTTTAAAACAGTTCAGAAGCTACAATTGGTGCCCAGTCCAGTGGCCCACATTTTAGTTCATGTGGGCTGGTGTTATGCATCTTTAACATAAATTCTAAAACAAGTTCATTGCTAACTTGTTAAATTTAAGGTGCCCAGGGAATGGACTCAGGGAAGAGGAAATTAATTTTAAAAGGGTTCCAGAAAAAAATAATGTGAGACCTTGTAGCTTCTCTATACCAGGATAGATCTTGGCAGGGGTATCCCAAAATAAAATTATGAAGAAAGAGAGCATGTGAAAGAGACTGTAAACACAAACAAATAACTTTATTATATGTAAATAAAATAATAAATAAATAAAAATGTAAGGAACCTACACTAAGCACCTAAGATCTGATTCTCTAAGTAATCACAAACGACCATGAGGGCACACTTTATAAAAGGGAGAAGAGAGGGAATTGGGAAGTTTTAAGAAAGTGACATAAAACCCTAAATCTGGAGCTTGAGTTCTGGAGATTTCCGAGGATAAACATGACAGAGGTCCAAGGAGCAGAACATCAAGGAGGAAAATGGGTGCCTATGAAGTAGTTGCAGGGGTAAACAGGTAGCATGGGTACCTGGCACCCTTTCCACAGTCATGGGATGGTCTTTTTATGAAGAAGGATCCTACAGCTACACATGGGAACTCAGTGTCCCAGGAACATGATTGGTCTAAGATATGAAGCTTGAATTAGACTGGACAGTCTGAAGGTAACTACTGTCAAAATTCGGTGGGAAGATTAATTGGGAAATGCCTGACATTCCAAGGTGGGCCAGTTTTTGGATAGTTTTAGCATAATTGGTGCGCCCATTATGGAGTGAATGGTGAGTTCAAATGCCCTCTTGATGGCTCATCCTTGGTGGATTGGATGTTAAATTGCCTTTATCAGTGGCTGGACTGGATTAGCAATACTTAAGGTTTGCCCAGCGGTCTATAGCTGGAAATATTTCATATAGCCTTGGAAAAAGGGATATGATTGTATTAGGGATGCTTTGGAACTGGACGAACACTGTTGGGGCGTGTCAGGATATTAGGTGATGTCCTTAGTAGGGATGTGCATTCGGTTCAGCCGAACTGTATTTACAGCCGAATCACCACTGATTCGGCTGTATACGGAATAGGCTGCAGCCGATCCCCATAGGCGCCCATTATACGGCAGCCGAATACGGCTCGCCGTATACTTACGAATGGCTATTCGGAAGTATACAGCTGTCAATTCAAAAGGCAGGAAAGTAGCTTCTGCAGCCTCAAAGGAGCTGCTTGCCTACTTTCCCGCCTTTAGTTGCCTTTTCCCGCCTCTCCCATAGCCTCCCTGGGATCAGGGAGGGGGGGAGGGGGAAGAGGAGCCCCAGCAGCCAATCCAAAGCATGCATTTGCAAAATGCATTGCAAATGCATGCTTTGCAGGGCTTTTTAAGGAGTCTTCCTTCCTGGCTGGACTCCTCCATTGCTGCTGTGTGTGAGAGATTGTGCTGCTGCTGGCTGGCCCTTGGCTTCAGCTGCTGCCTGCTGCTCTCTCACTCAGCCTTACCAGACTTCCCCTGGACTAGAGAAGACAAGGTAAGACAGTCTTGAGGTTCTTGTTTTTATTTATTGTTGGTAAAAGGACTTTTTAAGACTTAGAGTCCCTTTACTTATCCAGATTTGGGTGGTGGTGGGGTAGCTTATTTGGGGTTAGGGGTTTCTGCTTGGGGAGGGGGCCTGGGGTGGGGGGGTTGCCAATTTGCCCATATCTTAATTTAGTGAGAGGACTTTTAAAAGTGCAGTGTCCTTTTACTTCTCCTGATTTGGGTGGCTTGGATTTCTTGGGGTTAGGGTGAAGGGTTTTTTTGGGGGGGAGGGGTTGGCAAAGTTCATGTATTGTTAAAAGTTATTTTTTACTGTTTTAAAAGTATTCAGTGTTTGATTTGTTGCTGCTGTGTTGTGCTGCTGCTGTTACTCTTCTCTTCGGGTTCTTGGGGGGGTGCTGTTTGGCCTAATTTCCATTGTTTAAAAGGCCACTTTTGTCCCCCTTTTCCTGGTTCTGGTTTTGGGGGGGGGGGGTTGTTGACTGATTTGGCCTGAGCTTTCTTGTTGGTGAAAAGGCCACTTTTTTAACACTTGGCCTTTTGTGATTCTGCTGGTTTTGTTTTGGTTTTTTAAAATTACCTCTGGTTGGTGTGGGGGTTGGCGAGGGTGTGTGTGGGCTGGGTCACTTTCTTGTTTTTATAGAGTAGATTATGTGTTCTGTGGCAGGGAAGCTGGCACCTGGGTGAGAGACCCAGAACCAGCAGGCTTGTTGTGGTTGGCCAGCTCTCTCCGTGTTGTTTGGGGCAGGGCTGGAGAGCTGGCATCTGTATATTGTGTGTTCTGTGGCAGGGAAGCTGGCACCTGGGTGAGAGACCCAGAACCAGCAGGCTTGTTGTGGTTGGCCAGCTCTCCCTGTGTTGTTTGGGGCAGGGCTGGAGACCTGGCATCTGTAGATTGTGTGTTCTGTGGCAGGGAAGCTGGCACCTGGGTGAGAGACCCAGAACCAGCAGGCTTGTTGTGGTTGGCCAGCTCTCCCCGTGTTGTTTGGGGCAGGGCTGGAGAGCTGGCATCTGGGTTTGCTGCAGCCAGGTCTGCAGAGCAGACCTTGAGCAGATTGTGTTTTGTGTGGCAGTGACGTTGGCAACTGGGTTTATATTGCTTCCAGGCCTGCAGGGTTCATTGATTTCAATGGCCCATAGGGTATAATGATGGAATAGGGGCACCCTCTTTGGGTGCCCCTGGAATGGGATCCCCTGGCCCAATCTTTTTGCCCCTGCAAATTTGGGGGCTCTCCCTCAAACCCCCTCCTCTCCATGCGGCTTCAAATATACCCTATTTGCTATTGATTTCAAAGGCCCATAGGGTATAATAGGGCCGTATATTCGGTAATAGCCGCGCATCTACCATATATGTGGCTATTCCGAATGCGGTATTCAGGAGTATACGGGGATTCTGAATTTTTTCCCCCCGTATACTTCCGAATCCGTGTAAAACCGAATTTTTTTTTTTTTTTGCACATCCCTAGTCCTTAGCACTGAAAAGGTTTTTTTCTGTTGTTGTTTTTGAGCAATATATGCCATGGAACTGTAGGAGGACCACACTTAATCCATTTTTAATTCCAGAACACCCTTTCTCTTCTTTCCTGATACTTTGCAATGTCATGGCTGAACATAATTGCCTTTTTGATACTTTCCCAAATTTCAGATCCCCTTGCCACTTAGGATATAAAAGGGGGTTCCTATTAAAACAACTAAGTCCAAATAAAAGGGGAACTCTACTGTTGAAGGAGGTCTTGGCTGGAGGAGATGGGAGGGGGGGGGCTGGAAAAGGCGGTGGGACCCTCTCTCCCAATTTCAATTTATATAGATTCAACGGATTGTGTTAATGCATGCCTAGTAGTGTTCCTATGGACTCTGAGGTCATGTCCTCTTTCTGTATTTAATTATTACTTCCAGAGTAGTCTCTTGAGATAGGTATAGTGGGCACCTGTCTTTCAGAAGGCTGATAAAAATCATTCTGTGCAGTCTATTATATTATGTTGCTTTATTGTGTTTATGATGCACTCCAGAGTTTATGATTTACTCCAGAGAAGACTTATATGTAATCCTGGAATGCTCTAGGAATTTTAGTGTCCCCTAATAAGCTCTTTTGAAACTGCAGTAGGAGTTTGGAATTTAAAGCTTCTGGAAACAATGAAAAGGGTTTTCCTCTGGCTTCCTCTTTCTCCCTCGAGGTCGAATCCTGCACAATGGTTTCTATGGGGCTGGGAGGATCACAGGACTCTCAGGAGGTGTCCTCTGGGGTTCTACAGGATATGTCTTGTGTTGTTTAACATTTTTGTAAAGGTTTGAGTTTAGATTTTCTTCAATTTTGGCATTGGATAACCTCAGTTTGCTAATGATACGTGTACAGTTTGCGTCTTATGTCTTCATGGGGTTCAGTTTGGGAAGGTTTGCTAAGGAAATATTAGTAATGTCATATTAATTCAATTTTATTATTTTTTCATAACTTCAATCTTCACTTTATTACAAATAGCTCAATAAATGGGATATTAGATCTTCTATTGGCATTTTTGTACATTTGGGGGAGGGCAAGAAAATAATGCTCACTATGTTTGGATTTTAGCACAGCTTTATAATTGCTTTTGTAAAGCTGTCAAATGGATCAGTGTTCTTCTTTGATCCCTCACGGAAACCTCCGCCTTGTTCTGTTCATTCTGGAAAAAGGTGACTAAACAGCAGATTTCATTAGCTCCAGAAAGCGCATTAATTAAATGTAATTGTTACATGCACAGCTCCAAAGAGGGAACAGCGAGCTTTACAAATATTTTCACTCTTGAATTAATTAATAATTTGATTCAACAGCTATTCATATTCCCCTAAATATAGGGATTTCCTAAGACTAGTTCCCTTTATCTTTGGTATATTTTAATTAATTTTAGCTAGCATTGGATGAAGGGGAATATATATCAGATTTATTCAAGCATGTGAAAATACATCATATATTCTTCTCCTAATAAACCTAAATTTGAAATTTCTGTTATTGGAACTAAGTCCCATTGACTTCTGTGGGAATTTCTTCCATGTATTATGCATAATAGTATCAGGGTATAAGGATGAATACAAAATGAACTGACATTAGAAACAGAATTCAAAGTGTTTTATGTTGTGTGTGTTTCCTTCTATACTTCCATTTTTCCAACCACTTTTGCTTCAACCACAGTTTCATGTATAGTATCAAGATTTATTTATTTATTTATTTATTTATTTATATTGGGATTTATACCCCGCCCTTCGCACCGAAGTGTCTCAGGGCGGCTTACAACATGATAATACAAATACTACAATTTAAAACACTTACAAGTAAAATTAAAACCATAAATTAATAAAAGCAAGATAGATAAAAACCGGCGGTCTACAGATGCATTTGAACAGATTGCTGAACAGAAGGGCTTTTTTATAGCAGAAACTCCTTTTCATATTAGGCCACACACCCCTGTTGTAGCCAGTACTCCAAGAACTTACAGGGCTCTTAGTACAGGGCCTACTGTAAGCTCTAGGAGGATTGGCTATAGCAGGAGTGTGTGGCCTAATATGCAAAGGAGTTCCTGCTACAAAAAAAAGCCCTGCTGGACAGAGTCAGGAATGGACAGGCATTCTTACAAGTTTGTTTCAATGACAGTAGATTAAGATCATGCAGCAAAAATTTAAAAGTTTAACAATGGTGATAGAAGAAGAGATAGAAACTTTCCCATCATTCACATTGACAGTAAACAGAAGTCAGTCAGGCCAGATTTAGGTCAGTGCCCAGATGAGTCCTGCCAGGAGCAGTGCTGGTGAAATTCATCTATATGCAAGAAGGTGCAATTTACAGACATTGCCTCAAGAGATTTTTGCCTTGTAGGTATGTGTTGACATTGACCTCTCTGGCTATATGACTTGAGAAGGCAAAGGAAACTAACCTGGAATCCCAGACTGGAAGGTTATGACTAATATAAGAACATATAGCCAAGTAATAGAATCATAGAGTTTGAAGGTACCTACAGGGTCATCTAGTTCAATTCCCTACACAATGCAGGAAATTCACAAATACCTCCCTTCACAAACACAGACATCCCCCCACAATGTTTCCTCTAAGCTGCAGAGTCTTTTGAGCAAAAATTCTACTTTGTGAGCTACTGGCATTAAAGTTGTGAGCAACTGACATTAAAATTGTGAGCTACTGCGTAAATTATTGTGCTCTGGGGTCATCCTTCCTGAGCTAAGACAAAAATGTATGAGCTGGAGATTAAAAATCTGAGCTAGCTCACACTAACTCAGCTTAGAGGGAACACTGATCCCCAGTGACCCTTGCTTCATGCCCAGAAGATGTGATAATCACACAGAAACGCAGACGTGTGGAACACCAGTTAGCATACTTTTCATATTAAACAAGTCATGGGAATCCTGCTGTGCCCCACAAAAGAGCACATCCTGAGGGAATAGCATCACAAAATGGCATGTAATGCTGTATGGTCAAGCTAAACAAGAGATTGAGGACCATGAACAGACCTCACATTTCTGCTTAAATTTTATTTAATTTTTTTTTATGACGTGTGAGTGTAAGGAAGTGTTCTTGCCAAGAAATTCTACTTTGAAGTGGAAAGTCTGGGAAAAGCATTCTTGTGAAATGAGGAAAAGGAGTACCAACTCATTGCGGCTATGCTGCTATGAAGACTGAACTCATGAAGGATTGAAAATGGAAGATTTGGGTACATTGTCTTTTGGTCTATGAACTGGGGTGCCCCCTCTAAAGGACTCTATGGACTGGGGTTTCCCCTCTAAAGGACTAAAAAAATTAAGAGACTTGATTCAAATGTTTTAAGAATTTTACAAAATTGGATTCCCTGTTATGTGTTCTACTTTAAAGTACTTACAATAAGATACGTCACATTGTTGAATTGAAAAAAAAATGTTAAATTTGTTATATTAGTATTTAAAGGTGTATGAGGTTTTTCTGGTAGAGGCTGGTTTCACAGAGGCTTGAGATCTATTTCAGTCACTTCTATTTATGTGTCTCATTTGTTGCATAATCCCCAGTTGGGGATAGGGGATTCCCCCAGTTTAGAGGCCAACCCCCGCTTCTGGGTTATCAGAAAGCAGAGGAGGGGCATGGAGGGAATTGTCTGCTAGGCACTCCATTATACCCGATGGAAACTGATTCCCATAGGGTATAATGGAAAATTGATCCATGGGTATCTGAGACTCTGGGAAGGCTGTTTTTTGAGGTAGAGGCACCACATTTTCAGCATAGCATCCAGTCCCTGTCCTCAAAACACCCCAATTTTAAAAAGATTGGACTGGGGAGTCCAATTCTATCTGCCCCTCTAAAGTTTCCCCTATTTTTCATTATTTCTAAATGGATGGGAGGCATTTAAAATGCATGTGGTTCCTTTAAATGTGATAGCCAGAACTCCCTTCAGAGTTCAATCATGCTTGCTACACCCTTGATCCTGACTCCACCCCTAAAGCCTATTGGCTCCACCTCCAAACTCCCAGATATTTCTTGAGTTTTAGCTCAGCCCAGCAACCCTACTGTAATGTCTGTTTTGAGTACCATCTAATATTGAGATACTATGTGATTTAGAAGACGACACTGGATGTATATTCCATCCTCCACTCTGAACCTCAGAGTCTCAAAGCAGTTCACAATCTCCTTTATCTTCCTCACCCATAACAGACACCCTGTGAGGTGGGTGGAGCTGAGGGAGTGCTCACAGAAGCTGCCTTTTCAAGGACAATTCTTGTGAGAGCTATGGCTGACCCAAGGCCATTCCAGCAGCTGCAAGTGGAGGAGTGGGGAATCAAACCCAGTTCTCACAGATAAGAATCCGCACACTTACCATTACACCAAACTGGCTCTTTATAATTATTATTAGTATAATATAATCCCATGTGTGGATGGAAGGAGTTAAATGTGTTTCGCATTAATACTACTAGAATTATCAGATTTATTAGATTCTGCCATTAAAGAATTTGACTTGATTTCTTTTAAATAGTACACAATCCAACTTCATAACCAACTGGTTTTTCCTCTACCAACTAAACGCTGCCAATCTTAACCTGGCATTAACAGGCCATTGGCATAATGTCTGGAATACTGATTTCCCAACAGTTTTTGCAATATCACTGATAAGACAGGGAAATAATACACATGCTTCCATCAGTCTCTACATAATACATAATGTGTTATTAGTACAGTGTGCTGGTCATGACCTCCTATAATGAAGGTTTCATAACTGTTTTTATTATTATTATAATCCCCTTTCTTTCAGTCACTCATTACTTTCTAAAACATTCACCTTGCAGACTGAAGTTTTTTGCTCTGCTTGGTCTCTGCCTTCAGGTGAATTTTAATGGAAAGCTTGAGCAATAAGAAGTATGCCATTTATAACTTTGAGGAAAATAAACAAATGCACAGTCCTCTGTATTAAAAAAAAATATTATTGCAGCTGACCTTTACATTCAACAGCCTGAAAACTGGTTTGAAATAACACCATTAATGCTCATTCGCCCCTTCTCTTCTGCCCTCAGTACCGAGCACTACAATGCACATATGCCTAAAAGCGAAACTGTTCTAAGATATATTTTCAAAGTTTTTCTGTGTGTGTGTTTTTAACTTCACACATTGTATCAAATGCACTTTTATAATACAATATTGTATGGCTCTTATTTCAATTTAGTCCTATTATAGGGGAAGGGCTGTGGCTCAGTGGTAGAACATCTGCTTGGCACACAGATGGTCCCAATTAAATCCTTGGCATCTCCAGTTAAAGGGACTAGGTAGTAGGTGATGTGAAAGACTTCTGCCTGAGGCCCTGGAGAGCTGCAGCCAGGCTGAATAGACAATACTGACCTTAATGGACCAATTCATCTGATTCAGTGTAAGATATCATCCTGGTCACAAAGAACATTTTTAACAGAACATGATGTTTCATGCCCGCCACTTCCATTTCACGTCCCTGATCAAATTAGTCCTTGAATCCCATGATTTAACTTCATTTTAAAAGTAAAGAGATCAACCTCAAACCTCCCAACTTCAAATGTAGTTTGCTCCTGATTCGCAACAATATTGTTTCCTTTTACCCTTTCTTCCAAGTTATCTTACACAGGATCATTTTGGTTCATTTAGGTCTATATTTTCTGTTAATTGATAGCACCATTTCTATTCACTGACATGTAACTAGGGTTGTCAGCCCCCCCCCCCCCCAGCCACCAGCAGGGGTTGGGTGGGTTGGGCTGCAAACTTCGAGTTGGGAAAACTTATGGAGATTTGGGGGTGGGCACTGGGGAGGACAGGAACCTCAGTGAGGTACAATGTCATAGAGCCCATGCTCCAAAACATCCAGTTCTCCAAGGGAACTGATATCTGTAGTCTGGAGGTAAGCTGTAATTCCAGGGGATCCCCAGATCCCACCAGGAGTCTGGCATTCCTACATGTAGGGACAGGGCTTTTGTTGTAGAAAATCCCAGCAGGAACTCATTTGCATATTAGGCCACACACCCCAACACCAAGCCAGCCTGGAACTGTGCTCCTCTGCATTCCTGCTTAAAAAAAAAAAGCCCTGGGTGGGGAGCAGCATTATCAGCAAAAAGGCTTGGTCAAATGGGTATACATGCAACAAGCTGTACAAACTGTCCAGTTGTCCAGTGCTCTCTTTTTAAGACTATGGCCTGACCAAACAATTACCACCATCCAAGCTAAGAAATGGTCATGTAATTAATTCCTTTAAAAAGAAGATCCTGAAGTAAGGAAGACTGTGAGGAAAATGCTGGCTACCTAGGCATCACCTAGGTGTCACATGTTTCATGCTTCTTTGGTTTCACAAATGTAGCTATGTATGTGAACTTACTGCATTTTTAAATTGCAATACTATTACATGATGTCATAAAATGAAGTATGATATTTTGGAAGCTGTCACCTTCTTGTTCTTCATTTCAGTTGTAGTATGGTTAACAAGGGCTTTCTTGGTCATGGCACTAAAATTATGGAACTCTGTCTCCAGAGATATTTTCTTTCTTTCTACCACTGACTTCCACAAGTAGGTGAGGGCTTTTTGCTGCTGCTGCAGCTGTTTTCATCTGGACTTCTCAGAGTGACACATCCTCCCTTCTCTGGTTTAAGTATTGTATCATCAGTTTTACAAATGTATTTTTATTTTAATTAGTTTTATGATCTGCTTTTATAATGCTCTTTTTAAATTATCAGCCACCTCAGTGGCCCTGATTGGGCAGCAAGGAGGAATATAAAAGTGTAAATAAACAGGCAAAATAATATTTCACTTTTATACAATGGCCATACATCCTACTATATTTTAAAAGACCATATTTCTAAGACCAGCCATAAAAGAATGAAAATTCAAAATTAAATATTTTTATAATTTAACATTTTTCCAAAACACAGTTGATAAATTACTGTCAATGATAAACTTTTTCAAGTATCACAGGATTGCTGAAAAATAATTGTGCTTTGAAATAACCTGCTGGTTTCATATTTCTGATAACCCAGATAATTTTCCAATATAATTGTGGGCAAAATTTCAGAAGTCCCTTTTTAATCGATATAGATTTTCTTGAACTAGTAAGAGTGTTATCAGATTCTGAGCTAATCAGCCAATCTTGAAAGGCTGGCAGTTAACACAGTATATCAGCAGGAGTCCACTTATCAAGGCAGGTAATGAAATAGCAGCTGTGCAAAACAGAGCAAATGTTATGAGCCAATGAAAGGTCATTGAGAGATGCCAAAAATGTTCAAATAGTTCATTGAGAGTTGCCAAAAATGTTCAAACAATTGTATACTCTGTGTGCTAGAGCAATAAATTAGATTGATTTAGGGCTAGTTGGAAGAAAAAAAATATTTCTGCTTATAAAAGCAAGAAGGGGAACACAATGACAGAGTGTAAAGACAAATAAATTATATTGCAACTCCCCTGGACAAAAAAGGCTGAAATTATGATTTAGAGGAAAGATCTTACTGAATTATTACTTCTGGCAGCATGCAATGTTCAAATGAAATAAATGAAATAAATGTTTCAAAATTCATGAAAACATATATGTATTTATTTATTTTCCTTTTTTGCAACAAAATGAAATTGAAAGAAGATTCATCCACTGGTGAGAAGTGTTTTGAGTCATTTGACCCACTGTTTTGCAGAAAAATAAAAATGTAGTGACAAGTATAAGCTGAAATGGCACTTGAAAGGAAGAAAGGATGCATAGGTATTGGGGAATTAAGCAAATGCACACAACTCTCTGTTTTCTTTCAGTTCCAAGCAATTGTCACTGATGAAAACACACCTACAAATGATTGTGTGAGTTGTTTCTTTTCTACACTGGTGCTCTGGGATATACTAGTATTTTTAAAAGATTAAGTATCAGGAAATACCCAATAATTTTATATTTAGTATGTTAGCACTAAATAATTTAAAACATACAATTTATGCTTTTCAGGTCTCTAAATGCGGAAATCAGAGGAAAAATTATTATTCAAGCACATTGCTGAATTGATGTCCACCACAGATCAGTTGAGTTTTTAATGTGTTAAGGAGGATTTTATTTAAACACCATAATTCATAAAACATAACATGACTCTTGGGAATACCTCAGCTACTTCTAGCCAAAATTAGTGCTATACCCTGAGACTGAAAAAAAATGGTAGGAGATTTCAGTGATTTAAGGGTGTGAGATTTGTGGACACAGACAAAATGTTTGGTTGACTTATCAGAAGTTGGTGATGACTGCTGATGATCATAGCTGGTGGCAAAAAAGGTGGGGTAAACACGCTTTTGTGATACTTCCCATACCCTCCCAACCCGTTGCAGTTCATGTCATGCTGAAAAAGTTATCAAAAGTTATCAAATGAGAAAATATTCCATTTTGATAATGGGTGCTTATTATGCAGGATCTCTCTCTCTCTCTCTCTCGGCTTGGCTTCGCGAACGAAGATTTAAGAAGGGTGCAATAGTCCACGTCTGCTGCAGGCTCGCTGGTGGCTGACAAGACCAATGCGGGACAGGCAGGTCCGGCCACAGTGGCTGCAGGGAAAAGTCTGATTTAGGGTTGGTGCTGTAGCAGTGCGATTCTTCCTCAATCTCCTTTTGTCCTCAAGACAGCTATGCGTGCGTTCTCAAAAGAAGAAACAGCCTGGTGGATGGTGTGCCTCCATGCTTTGCGATCTGAGGCTAGGTCAGACCACTGGTTATGGTTGATGCGACAGGTGCCAAGGGATTTCTTCAAGGAGTCCTTGTACCTCTTCTTTGGTGCCCCTCTATTTCGATGGCCGGTGGAGAGTTCGCCATACAGGGCAATCTTGGGAAGGCGGTGGTTTTCCATCCTAGAAATATGCCCTGCCCAGCGCAGCTGCGTCTTCAACAGCAGTGCCTCGATGCTGGTAACCTCCGCCCGCTTGAGAACTTCAGTGTTGGTCACAAAGTCACTCCAGTGGATGTTGAGGATGGTGCGAAGGCAGCGCTGATGAAAGCGCTCAAGGAGTCGCAGGTGATGACGGTATAAAACCCACGATTCGGAGCCGTAGATGAGGGTTGTCATCACAACCGCTTTGTAAACATTGATCTTTGTGCCTTTTTTCAGATGCTTGTTGCTCCACACTCTTTTGTGCAGTCGGCCAAAGGCACGGTTTGCCTTTGCCAGCCTGTTGTCAATCTCCTTGTCGACTGTTTTTGTAATAACATAAGGATCTGCAAAGTGGACACCTTGGTGCACTTTGGAAACAAAATGCATGAATATTCCAGGCAATCATGTTTGTATAGTTGAGATGTTTTGAATTGAATACTACAAATGCTTTATTACTTCAATCCAGATTCAGGACTGGTTTTGCTGTGGGAATGACCTTGATCACCTTGACAGATGATATTTACTAGAAGAATGCCAAGAGAGTGCATCCCTGTTGATTCTCTACACTGGTGCTGTTTTATTTTTGCTTTTGATACTACCATCCATGGTATATTTTTGGAGAGGCTGACTGGGTTCAGAGTAGAAGGGCACCCTACTTCAGTGGTTGCTTTTTTACCAACACAGGATGTCCAAGAATATGGTGCTGCATAATCCCATGAAATTTATGCTGGGATTACTATGGGTATCTGAAAGTGCTGAGGGAAATTGCCATGAATTTGGAGCATGTCCATAGCTATGGTGAGGCCTCTCAGAGCCTGCCCCCCACAACTTACTGCAAATCCCCCTCTGACTTCCCATCCAGCCCAGGCCCAGGCACCTTTCTCATTGCCAGGAAGCCCTGCACTGCCTTAAATCTAAAATAAGAAATGGCCATAGGCTACAACAGGTGGCAGTTTATAAATATCTGGGGGTTATGATTCATGCCTCAGGAATGAAAAAAGCTCACATTGAATATGTCTCTGGTCACAAATCAGCCCAAGCCATTGTTAGATTTTTCTTTACAAAAGGGGGACAATTTATACCAGTGGTTCTCAAATTATATCTTGCTAAAACGGTACCACAACTTATGTATCGGACCGTGCTGGGCCGAGTTCTATCAAATTTTACTCCCCTTGAGAAAATCCAATCTAAATTTTTAAGAGCCATTTTTCGTTTCCCAAAGAGTGTTTCTAATGCCATGCTAAGGCTGGAAACTGGATTGTTAAGAATAAAGGCTAAAGTAAGCCTCACCACAATCAACACTTGGCTTAAGCTTAGCCATTATTCCTTAGATATCACCTCATTAATTCTCAAGGATAGGTATTGTTCTGCCTGGCTTAGGGCTATTCACCAGAATGTGTATATGCTTGGCTTTTTACCTGAGTCTTTACAGAAAATTGCCCTAGATCAATCAAGAGCTACAGACAAGCAGAGAATACTAGATACTGAGAGACAGAATGATATTGCCAAGGTTTCAAGGTTTTATACTCCTCTCCAGAAGAGATATATAGTTTCCCCAGCCCCCTAGCTATCGAATCTGGCAATTCCATCCCATAGAAGGACCTTTTCTATGGCCTGATGTCACACTTTTCCTTCTGCAGTCATAGAGGGTTGCTATAAAAAGGTGCCTATGGCTGAGCGTGTTTGTCTGTGTGGCACAGGTAAAGTAGAAACTATTGAACATAAAAACCTTGTATGATGCCAGAAATGGGGGATAAGAACACTGAAGATTTGCAGAGAGTGGTGCATGTACTAGGTAATGTTAACTTGCAGGTACAGTATGTCCAGAAACGAAACCCTCAGGATGCATAAAACATGGATTCCGATGTCTCTACGCTAATGCACAGAGTACAGGAAACAAACAGGAGGAACTGGAAGTCCTAATACAGGAAGGAGACTATGATACAGTAGGCCTTACTGAAACTTGGTGGGATGACACTCACAAATGGAACATTAGGATTCGGGGGTACAACTTATTTAAAAAGAACAGACAAATGAGAAAGGGAGGAGGTGTAGCAGCATATGTGAAGGAGGTATATACTTGTGAGGAAATATGTGAATCTGAGCATGGCAGCTCAGTTGAGAGTCTCTGAGTAAAAATAAAAGGTGTAAGAAATAACAGCGATATTATTGTGGAGGTCTTCTATAGACCACAAAGCCAGGCAGAGGACTTGGATGAGATACTCCTACAACAAACTGCAGAATTCTCTAAAAGAAGAGATAAAGTAAGCATGAGAGATTTCAGTTACTCAGACATTTGTTGGAAGTCCAACTCTGCTAAAAATGAAAGGTCAAATAGATTTCTGACATGTCTTGCTGAAAACTTCCTTTTCCAGAAAGTGAAGAAGGAAGCAAGGGGATCTGCTATCTTGGATTTGATTCTCATTAACAAGGAAGAATTGATTGAAGAAGTGGAAATAGATAGTGGGCACCCTGGGCAGTAGTGACCATGTAATTTTGGAATTTATAGTATTAGGGAAGGGAAAAGCTATATGTAGTCAGATGTATAGGTTGGACTTCAGAAAGGCAAACTTCGATAAACTTAGAACTATGCTGAGTAAAATCTCATGGTCAGAAATACTTAGGAAGAAGGGGGTTCAGGAGGGGTGGGAGTTTCTTAAAAGTGAAATACTGAAAGCGCAATCACAGATGATTCCTATGAGAAGAAAAAATGGAAAAAACCTAAAGAAGCCAAGTTGGCTCCATAAAGAGCTCTCTAAAGACTTGAGAAATAAAAAAGACACTTTTAGGAATTGGAAGGAGGGCCTTATAACCAAGGATGAATATAAACAAATCACCAGTGCTTGTAAGGAAAAAGTTAGGAAATCTAAAACTCAGTATGAGCTTAGAGTGGCCAAAGATGCTAAAAACAACAAAAAAGGTTATTTTCTTATGTTCAGAATAAGAAAAAGAGAAAGAACATGGTAGGCCCATTGCGAGGGCAGGAAAGTGAAATTGTAACAAGTAATTAAGAGAGGGCGGAACTGCTCAATTCTTACTTTTCCTCAGTCTTCTCTTCTGAGAAAATGGTGCTCAACATGGCAGAAACAGAACATATAATGAGGGCATGTATTTCCAACCTAGGATCAGCATAGGGGTAGTACCTAGTTTCTTTAAATGAAACTAAGTCCTCAGGGCCAGATGAACTGCATCCAAGGATTCTAAAAGAGCTTGCAGATGTAATTTCTGAGCCTCTGGCTACTATTTTTGAGACTTCTTGGAGAACAGGAGAAGTGCCAGAAGATTGGAGGCGGGGAATGTTGTCCCCATCTTCAAGAAGGGGAAAAAGGAGGATCCGGGTAACTACCAATCCGTCAGCTTGATGTCTATACCTGTAAAAGTTTAAGAACAAATCATCAAACAGTCAGTCCTGGAGCATTTAGAAGGATGGCTGTGATTATTAAGAGCCAGCATGAATTTATCAAGAACAAGTCATGTCAGACTAACCTGATCTCTTTTTTTGAGAAAGTGACTACCTTTCTGGATCAGGGAGTGCTGTAGACATTGTTAATCTTGATTTCAGTGAGGCTTTTAATAAGGTTCCACATACTATCCTTGTTGACAAGTTGGTAAAATGTGGTTTGGATTCTGTTACCGTTAGGTGGATCTGTAACTGGTTGACAGATCGCACCCAAAGAGTGCTTGTGAATGGTTCCTCATCCTCTTGGAGTGGAGTGACAAGTGGAGTCATCAAGGATCTGTCCTGGGCCCTGTTTTGTTCAACATCTTTATAAATGATTAGGATGAAGGAATAAAGGAAATGCTTATTAAATTTGCAGATGATACTAAATTGGGAGGGGTTGCAAATACAGTAGAAGACAGAAACAGGATACAGGATGACCTTGACAAACTGGAAAACTGGGCTAAAACCAATAAAATGAATTTTAACAGGGAAAAATGTAAAATTCTGCATTTAGGTAGGAAAAACCCAATGCATGGTTATAGGATGGGGGAGACTTGTCTTAGCAGTAGTATGTGTGAAAAGGATCTAGGGGTCTTGGACCATATGCTGAACATGAGTCAACAGTGAGTCAAAAGTGTAGTGTGGTTGCTAAAAAGGCAAATGCAATTTTGGTCTGTATCAACAGAAGTATAGTGTCCAGGTCACATGAAATGATGGCATCTTTAATTCTGCTCTGGTAAGGCCTCACCTGGAGTGTTGTGTTCAGTTTTGGGCCCCACATTTTAAGAAGGATATAGTCAAGTTGGAATGGGTCCAGAGGAGGGCAATGAAGATGGTAAGGAGTCTGGAGACCAAGTCCTATGACGAAAGGTTGGAGGAGCTGGGCATGTTTAGCCTGGAGAGGAGATGGCTGAGAGGTGATATGATCATCATCTTCAAGTACTTGAAGGGCTGTCATACAGAGGTTGGTGCACAATTTTCTGTGGCATCAGAAGGTAGGACCAGAACCAATGTGTTGAAATTAAATCAAAAGAAAACAAACCCTAATAAATCAAAAGAGTTTCCGGCTCAACATTAGGAAGAACTTCCTGACTGTTAGAGCGGTTCCTCAGTGGAACAGGCTTCCTCGGGAGGTGGTGGACTCTCCTTCCTTGGAGGTTTTTAAACAGAGGCTGGATGGCCATCTGACAGCAAGGAAGATCCTGTGAATTTAGGGGGAGGTATCTGTGAGTTTCCTGCATTGTTTCCTACATGCGCCCCCTTGCCCAGATTGACCAGAGGTATGGGCTGGGTTGCCATCAGTATGCTGATGACACCCAACTCTATCTACTGATGGACGACTGGCCAGGTGATGTCCCAGAAAATCTGGACCAGGCATTGCAAGCTGTGGCAGGCTGGCTCAGGCTGAGTGGGTTGAAGCAGAATCCAACGAAGACAGAGGTCCTGTGCCTGGGCTGTGGTGGTCTAGGAAGGGAAATTCCCCTACCGGTTTTTGATGGTGCACCACTGAAAACAGTGCACAGGGTCAAAAGCCTGGGGGTACTACTGGAGCCTTCCTTGTCAATGGAGGCCCAGATAGCAGCCACTGCTAAATCCGCCTTTTTTCATCTGAGACGGGCGAGGCAGTTGGCTCCCTTCCTGGAGAGCGATGACCTGGCAGCAGTGATCCATGCACGGTCACCTCGAGGTTAGACTACTGTAATGCCCTCTACATGGGGCTGCCCCTGTGCTGAACCCGGAAACTGCAGCTAGTGCAGTATGCAGCGGCCAGACTGTTAATGGGACTCCCTAAGTGGGAGCACAAACAGCCTAGGCTGCGGGAACAGCACTGGCTGCCAATTGTGACCCGGATTTGTTACAAGGTGCTGGTTACTACCTTTAAAGCCCTATATGGCCAAGGACCTGTCTAACTTAGGGTAGACAGGTCCCCATATGTTCCCCAGAGAGTGCTTCGATCTAGCTCACAAAACCTGCTGACAATCCCTGGGCCGAAGGAGGTCAAATTGAAAATAACAAGAGAGAAGGCCTTCTCGGCTACAGCTCCCTGCTGGCGGAACCAGCAACCAGAAGAGGTACGGGGCTTGCAGGACCTTAACCAGTTCCACCGGGCCTGTAAGACCGTCCTTTTCCAGCTGGCTTTTTAATGTGGAAATTATGCATCATTATGCAATCTATGTTATATTTGTAGCACCAATTAATCTGTGGTTTTAAATTTTATTTTTATTGATCTCTTAATGCTTAACTTAGTAATAACTGTGGGATATTTTATCTGTTTTATTATTTTGTTATTGTAATGTTGTATTTATGCTATGTGAGCTGCCCTGAGCCTGCTTCGGTGGGGAGGGCGGGACAACAACAACAACAACAATAATAATAATAATAATAATAATAATAATAATAATAATAATAATAATAATTATTATTATTATTATTATTATTATTATTATTATTATTGTTATTATTATTATTATTATTATTATTATGCAGGGGGTGGACTAGATGACCCTGGAGGTCCCTTCCAACTCTATGATTCTATGATTCTGCTTGTGTGTAATCTCTATAAAGAAATATGAACCAAATTTATCCATTCTTTACTGGCAAAATTTATGGGTCTCTGACCATTTTTATTTATTTATTTATTTATTGTTTGCATTTATACCCCACCCTTCCATTTTTGGCTCATCTATAAATATACACTCTGTTCACATAAAAATTATTTATGGGTCTTCTGGACTCTGAATTAAGGACTATATTTCTGGCAGATTCCAACTCCCAAGTTACACTTGCTTGCTCCAGATTTTTGGCTGCAGCCTTTAGAATTCGCAAAGACTACACAAAGGAATGATAAAAATGTCCCTTAGGCTTTGCATTCTTCTTCGTTTATTTTCTCCCCTTTCCCCCCTTCCCCCTCAAGAATGCTATAAGGTCCCCTCTCCCCTTAAATACCCACTTCTTAAGTCCTTGTATATTATACTATAATACTCTAATTGGCTGTGCACTTTCTGTATTTTATGTAAATTAATTTGTTATGATCTATGCTGGCCATGAGCTGTAATAATAATGAAACTGAAACTATTCTCACATCATGCCCAGCACCATGAGACCTCACTGGCCAGCCTTGCCCCCTCTATTTCCATGCCAGAGATTCCTCACTCAGTAGGCTGAAGTTTACTTGTCAGGGGTTGTGAGGAAAGCTGCATTGTGGTAAGGATGCCAGACTCCAGGACAGATTCTTCACTAGCAGTTATAAGAACATAAGAACATAAGAGAAGCCATGTTGGATCAGGCCAACGGCCCATCAAGTCCAACACTCTGTGTCACACAGTGGCAAAAAATTTTATATACACACATACACTGTGGCTAATAGCCACTGATGGACCTGTGCTCCATATATTTATCTAAACCCTTTTTGAAGGTGGCTATACTTGTGGCCGCCACCACCTCCTGTGGCAGTGAATTCCACATGTTAATCACCCTTTGGGTGAAGAAGTACTTCCTTTTATCCGTTTTAACCTTTCTGCTCAGCAATTTCATCGAATGCCCACGAGTTCTTGTATTGTGAGAAAGGGAGAAAAGTACTTCTTTCTCTACTTTCTCCATCCCATGCATTATCTTGTAAACTTCTATCATGTCACCCCTCAGTCGACGTTTCTCCAAGCTAAAGAGTCCCAAGCATTTCAACCTTTCTTCATAGGGAAAGTGCTCCAGCCCTTTAATCATTCTAGTTGCCCTTCTCTGGACTTTCTCCAATGCTATAATATCCTTTTTGAGGTGCGGCGACCAGAACTGCACACAGTACTCCAAATGAGACCGCACCATCGATTTATACAGGGGCATTATGATACTGGCTGATTTGTTTTCAATTCCCTTCCTAATAATTCCCGGCATGGCGTTCGCCTTTTTTATTGCAGACGCAAACTGTCTTGACATTTTCAGTGAGTTATCTACCACGACCCCAAGATCTCTCTCTTGGTCAGTCTCTGCCAGTTCACACCCCATCAACTTGTATTTGTAGCTGGGATTCTTGGCCCCAATGTGCATTACTTTGCACTTGGCCACATTGAACCGCATCTGCCACATTGACGCCCACTCACCAAGCCTCAACAGATCTCTTTGGAGTTCCTCACAATCCTCTCTGGTTCTCACCACTCTGAACAATTTAGTGTCATCCGCAAACTTGGCCACTTCACTGCTCACTCCCAACTCTAAATCATTTATGAACAAGTTAAAGAGCATGAGACCCAGTACCGAGCCCTGCGGCACCCCACTGCTTACCGTCCTCCACTGTGAAGACTGCCCATTTATACTGACTCTCTGCTTCCTATTACTAAGCCAGTTTTTGATCCACAAGAGGACTTGTCCTTTTACTCCATGACTCTCAAGTTTTCTAAGGAGCCTTTGATGAGGAACTTTATCAAAAGCTTTCTGGAAGTCAAGGTAAACAACATCTATCGGGTCGCCTTAGTCCACATGTTTGTTCACCCCCTCAAAGAAATGTAACAGGTTAGTGAGGCAAGATCTTCCCTTGCAGAACCCATGCTGAGTCTTCCTCAATAACCCGTGTTCATCAATGTGCCTACTCATTCTGTCCTTGATAATGGTTTCTACCAACTTTCCCGGTATTGAAGTCAGACTGACTGGCCTGTAATTTCTCGGATCTCCTCTGGAACCCTTTTTAAAGATGGGGGTGACATTTGCTACCTTCCAGTCCTCAGGAACGGAGGCAGATTTCAATGAAAGATTACAGATTTTTGTTAGAAGATCCACAAGTTCAACTTTGAGTTCTTTCAGAACTCTCGGATGTATGCCATCCGGACCAGGTGACTTATTAGTTTTTAATTTGTCTATCAGTTGTAGGACCTCCTCTTTTGTCACCTCAATCTGACTCATGTCTTTCAACACCCCTTCCAAAATTAGTGGTTCTGGGGCGGGCAAAATGTTCTCGTCTTCCACAGTGAAGACGGAGGCAAAAAATTCATTTAGCTTCTCAGCCATTTCCCTATCCTCCTTCAGTAATCCTTTTACCCCATGGTCATCCAAGGGCCCCACTGCCTCCCTGGCTGGTTTCCTACTTCTAATATATTTGAAGAAAGTTTTATTGTTGGTCTTTATGTTTTTTGCAATATGCTCCTCATAGTCCCTTTTTGCCTGCCTGATCACAGTCTTGCATTTGATTTGCCACAGCCTGTGTTCCCTTTTACTAATCTCACTTGGACTGGTTTTCCACCGCTTAAAGGAGTCCTTCTTACCTTTTACAGCTTCCATTACTTTGTTTGTTAACCACGAAGGCCTTTTCTTATGCCTGTTTGTGCCTTTCCTAACTTGTGGTATGTATTTTATCTGAGCTTCTAGGATTATAGTTTTAAATAGCGTCCAAGCTTCCCCAAGGGTTTTGACCGTATGTACCTTTCCTTTGAGTTTCCTCCTCACATGCCTCCTCATCTCAGTGTATTTACCCCTTTTAAAGTTAAACGTGGTTGTGGCGGTCTTTTTGGACAACTCCCTATTTATACAAACGGTGAAATCAATAACATTATGGTCACTGCTCCCAAGCGGCGCAATCACTTTTACATCTCTCACCAAGTCTTGGGCATTACTTAGGACCAAATCCAGGATCACCCCACCCCTGGTAGGTTCTGAGACCATCTGCTCCATAGCACAGTCATTGAGAGCATCAAGAAACTCAATCTCTTTCTCTCAACCAGAACACATATTGACCCAATCAATCTGCGGGTAGTTAAAATCACCTATTACAACACAGTTTTTACGTTTAGCCGCTATCTTTAAGCCTTCCATCATATTATAATCGTCCTCTCTCTTTTGATTTGGTGGGCGATAACAAACTCCCATAGTTAAATTTCCTTTTGGGCCCTCTATTTCAACCCAAAGCATTTCTAAAAGTGAATCTAATTCTCTGACCTCAGTCTTACTGGACCGTATATCCTCTCTGACATACAGAGCCACCCCACCTCCAACCCTTCCCTCCCTATCCTTCCGATATAGCTTATATCCAGGAATCACCGTGTCCCACTGATTCGCCTCATTCCACCAAGTTTCTGAAATTCCCACAATGTCTATGTTTTCTCCCAACACTAAACATTCCAATTCACCAATTTTACTTCAAACACTTCTAGCATTTGCATACAAACATTTATAATTTCCAAGGCGAGCTAGGCCCGCCACCTTCCTCCTGCCACCTCGAGACTCTGGCAGACAGTCCAGATTGTTTGTCGCCTTCACAGTGGACAACTCTGGTCTGTTACCCGGTAGAAAAATAGCAGCTAACCCTTCATCTCTTTGAGACGAGTCCTCCCGAACCAGAGACATTTCATCTCCTGTCGGCTTTCCCCCAAGATTTAGTTTAAAAACTGCTCTGCCACCTTTTTGATTTTAAGCGCCAGCAGCCTGGTTCCATCCGGGGACAAGTGGAGACCGTCTCTTTTGTACAGCTCCCGCTTGTTCCAGAAAGCATCCCAGTGCCTAACAAACTTAAACCCTTCCTCCTTACACCATCGTCTCATCCACACATTGAGACTTCTAATTTGTGCCTGTCTCTCCTGCCCTGCACGTGGAACGGGTAGCACTTCCGAGAAGGCTACCTTGGAGGTCCTGGCCTTAAGTCTCCCGCCTAGCAGCCTAAATTTTTCCTCCAGGACCTCATGACTGCATTTCCCCACATCGTTGGTGCCAACATGCACCACGACCACAGGCTCCTCCCCAGCACTGTCTATCAGCCTATCTACTACACGCGTAATGTCTGCTACCTTCGCACCAGGCAGGCAAGTCACCATACGGTCAGTACGCGGTTTCGCCACCCAGCTGTCTACTTGCCTAAGGATCGAATCACCAACTACCAACCCCCCCCACCCCCTGCTCAGGGATGGTTCCTTGGCGCAAAAGGATTTCCGCTCACCAACCGAAGAAGAGGTCCCTTCTGAGGGCGCATTCCCCTTGTCCTCAGCACGGTGCCCTGTTCCCTCTCGACCCTCTCGCTCTCTGGCAGCAATGGGGCTGCTACGTTCAGAGTGGGGCTCATCTAATACGCCCCCGAGAGTCTTCCCCAAGTGCCTAACTGACCGTCTCTGGTTCTCCAGGGCAGTCACCTCGGCCTCAAGGGTACGAACTCGTTCCCTGAGGACCAGGAGCTCCTTGCTTTGAGCACACACCCAAGACTTCTGTCCTTTGGGCAGATAGTCATACATGTGACACTCAGTGCAAAACACTGGAAAGCCCCCAACCCCCTGCTGGCATTCTATCTTCATGATATATATATATATATATTAAAATATACAGTCCTCTTTAAATGCTGTTTGTTTAAGTGGCTCCCCTTCTGGAGGGTCAACTTACCTTACCTCAACTTACCTTATTGGGAACTTACCTTATTTGGAGAACAAGGAAATCAGGGATCTGGGTTCCTGGCCCTTAGAGAGCCCCTAGGCGAAGAGCCACAGGCCAAGAGTCCTTCGGCTCGCGCCAAAGGCTCGCGCCTTTGGCAAGGCGCAGCTTAAAATGCAAAGAGGGTGGAGCAGAGGCACTCCTCAGCAATCAGCAGCAATCACTCTTAATCTCTTTCACCCTTAGGCCAGTCAACCAAACAAAGAGCAGTCAACCAAACAAAGAGCAGTTCCCCAGCTATCACACCTTAGAATTTTAGGCAGCCCCACAAACCTTAGAATGAAGTCCTTGGAATGAAGTCCTTCAAAACTCAGAAATTCTCAGCAATTTCTCCAGCTGTCTCAGCTATCAGAGCTGCTCTGCTCCTCTCAGACCTCTGTGAGATGTGCCACATCTTCTGCTTCTGCTTTTCCCAGCTCAAGTGATCAATTCCCCACCAGTTACTGCATGGGTGGCTGCCTCCAATTTCCCTTGCGGGTTCTGGAACTCTAAAAAACAAGAGCACAAAGCTGTGAGAAAAACTGGAGGGAGCCACAGATCAAAATGTGCCCATGCAGCAACTGATGGGGAATTGATCACTTGAGCTGGGGAAAGCTGAAGCTCAGGGGCAGAGCAACCACTAGTGAAGAATTGATACAGGTGTCTGCTGCTGTTTTGGACAGTATATATAAACAACCCAAAAAGGTTATAGTGACCAAAATTACTATGAAATATGTTTTTCAATTATGCAATAATAATGTTGAAGGTAAAGACAAACATCACTACATACAAAAACATTGAGTTTCATCAAAACTAATGTGGTACAGTTCAAAAATACATATAAATCATATACTGTAGAGTCCTAATGGACAGGAAGTCAACTTGATGTTCTTGCTTCAAAAATTCTTTCAGCAAGGGATGCTCCACCAAGTATATTTTTATATAAACTGCAACAATAAACATCCATGGCAATACACAATTGTGTAATTTACCAGAGTATAATGCTTGTTTGACATCATACTCACAAGGCTTCAATGAACAATATTTCAACCCTTCTTCAAAAATTCCACAATTGTCAAGCTGTAACAAAATACATAATCACAGGCAGTTTACAAAGCACATCAGCCATAAAACTTAAAATCATACCTTCTCAGTATTAAACAGGATTCTTGGTAACGTTTACCCTGGACACAAAGTCTCCAACACAGATTTCAAACCGGCATTTGCTCAAAATGGCTCAAGGCACCAAGTCCTCTTCGCATGAAAGCTTTTGAAGTCATGATTGTCTACACCTGTTCCTATTCTTAAACAACCCACATCTTGCCAGTAATACACATACTCTCAAATACATTCTACAGACCTCAGAAAATTTCTACAAGAAACATGACAAATCTAAACATTCAAAACATATGGAGCGATGGAGTTCAACCAGTATATCCAATAACACTCTTCCTGCAATAAAGTATTCAGTACATTGCCTTGGGGATCTTGTGCAGGATATTTATACAAACAAAATATTTAATGTGACTCCAGTGTTCAAGGATCCTGACTCTGGTGGGGTATTTCCAACATAGGGGTAGTATTTCCAACATAGGGGAGGCCACAATCTCATAAAATTAAATAAACGACATTTCTAGTAGCACAAGTAGAATAATCTTTCAGAACAATTCAGAAATTTCCAATGCCTACATTTCTAGTAGCACAAGTAGAATAATCTTTCAGAACAATTCAGAAATTTCCAATGCCTGGGAGCATACTAAACACCACTTGCATGGGTGATGTCCTATTAAAGATTCCCCTACACTGCCAGTGGGAGTCATACCTGAATGAACTAGCCTATCCTTAATACTGTTTGTCTTCCTTAAACCTATACATGGTAAATGTTCACATCCTAGTATGTCACCTACCAAATGCCAGCGGCATATTATCATTTTCCAAATGCTGTCCAACAAGTGTAAAATCAAAACCCCGATGCAGTCTATTTTTTGTTTATTTTACTAATTAAATACTGGTGACCTATCTACCATATTAGCCCTCAATCTTGCCTGTTCCACAATATGACGTGGATAATCTCTACTCAAAATTTTGCTCACCAGCTTTGGAGAGAGCAGCTGGATTTGTCTCCAGTTTTGAACTTAGAGCCTTATCAGCTCACGGTGCAGGCCAGAACAGAGAGGCAACAAACGTCAAGATCTGTAATGATTAGTATTTTTGAAATAAACTTGAAACATTTCTGAGTGATAAATGGTTTGTCTTTATTATTTATTTATTATTTTTAGTATAAATACAAGCATAATGGGTGCCCCACAAGAAAAAAAAAATTGCTCCACAAACTGAAAAATCCTGGCTACAGCCCTAATTTGAAGTGAGATTCCACCAATATGTGGATGACACTCATCACTTTCTCCCAAACAGCTAAGTCATGGATGTAGGGCTTTTCTTTTTTTTTTTCTGGAAAAATAGGTGCTGGAACTCTCAAGAGGGAAATAAAGAAGAAACACTTGGGTACCCCTCATGAACTTTTAATATTTTTTTTGAGAATTTTGTTTCCACAAAGAAGTTCTGAAACTTCTTTCCACCACATTCCTCCAGAAAAAAAACCCTGAATTGTAGGTCTGTGGAGGTTTTGACTAAATTATTGGAGAAAGTGATAGGAAGATGAGTCTGCTTCGACGGGGAGGGCGGGATATAAATGTGAAAAATAAATACCGTAAATAAATAAACTGAATCCAGACAAGACTAAGATACTATTGATTAGTTATAAAGCTGCTCAAAAACTGAAGAGCCAGCTTGTCTTGGAGGGGTTTTAGAGCCCCTGAAAGATGAATAAACAGTTTAAACTCTGATCCAAATTACTCCTAAACAGGTAATTAGATCTGGCTGAGTATGAGCTTGTTAAAAATGCCTGAGAAAATAATAAAGTCAAGATTTCTTTTACTTTATTTATATAAAACAAAGCCATCCTTAAGTTTATTTCACATGTAAGTCACATGTCCCAGGAGTGAATCTAAAAATGTGCGTTGAGTGCCCTAGTATATTTCCATGCTATTATTTTAAATTAATTGAGGAAATTAAAAACATTGCCTAAGCCCACATACTTTTTGTAATGTTTAGCTCCATTTGGCACATCTGTCTGGAGCCCTGGGAAAACAGTATTAAATTAAACAGAGTCACAAGGCAGCAAATCTCTTTGCCATGTAGGTAGCCTTTCAACATCCTCTGACCCAAATAGGCTGCTTTCTCCCTTTGACTCAGAATACAAGATAAACTATTTGCTATTTGCAGATCAGGTTATTTTGCTTTAGAGCACTGCAGTAGGCCTGAAGTATTGGAATGGCCTGCTTCTTGCCTTTGCTGTGTTCTACTTCAGTGCTGTTCTACATTAAGATGTCTCTGCCCTGTGCATGCTCCTTGATCCTAGCATAGCAAAAAGCCATTCATGTGAGAATGCATAAAGAGAAGTTCACCCAAATAGGGAGGGATCAAAGAGAATTATCAAAGGAGTAAGCATAGAGTGAACTAGATCTAGGGTGCACAGATCTATTGCAGAACAGTATTACTTTCTATCAGAAACAATTCAATTAATACCTTGAATGTGAACACCATGGGGGTTAAAAAAAACAGGTGAAAGGCTAAAAACTGCAAAGGGTAATGGTGACAATGCTTTGAATCAATTGAGGACTGTGAGAATTACTGTAAAATTCAGTTTTACTTAACAGTTGGGAAAGGGCAGTGACCCCACATTACTATGTTTTGAAGGAAATGGCAAATTGGGATATGAACACTGAAGCAGAAACCTAAATAATGCAAAGGAACTTGGAGAGAATAACCAAAGAGAATTCAGTTTGGAAAATATGCTAAGGAAAAAGAATGCCAGATAACCATAGTGAAATGACATAACATTAAGCTTATGCACAATAAATAAGACTGACAGCTAGGTCTTAGCCACAAATCATACAGGATACAAATGGATAAGATCACATCTGAATCTTGTCCTGGCTCAACAGAAATATTTCTGTGAAAAATCATAAGAACATACTGGGAATGAAGATGCCAAAAGCCCATCGTTCCAAATCATAAGAACATAGGTACAAACTGCTGGATCAGACCAGTGGACTATCTGTTCCAGCATGCTGTATCACCCAGCGGCTCCACCTCCTCTGATAGCAATTCTCAATATTCCAAAGGTACTCACAGGCTCAAATGGTTGTTGAGGACCTCGGGTTTAGTGTGTTCTGTGTGTCTGAAAACCAGCCATTAGAACACAACTATATCAAGAAAGAGGATGTCATTTCCACAATTCTGGTGTATTGTCTTGATCTAGTGGAGTATACTTAATATAGTGATGTTTTCAGATGAATTCGTCTATCCAGTGAAAGATAAGGGATGAAGTGATGTCTTGGAATTATGAATTGCATAGAAAGATTAATAAGCATCTTGAATTGTGCTTAGAATGCTACAGAGGTGCTATCTTAAGTCACTGTTGATCCTTAATGCAAATAGCATTTGGCAAAATCTGCAGTGTATGAAGACCACAATAAACAGAAAAAGTAACCATCCTTGATGCATTCAATTTAACATACTTGGCTATCCCCAGTAACGCCAGTCTGAATAGCCCTGCAGCTCCAGCAGAGGCAACAAGCTTAGCTCCACAATTTTATAGACGATGTATATTTTAGGATTAGAGCTCCATGGAAGAAGAGATAAAAGAACTTGTATTTTCCAGAAGGACTTGGTGGTCTTAAGGACTGAACCCTCGTTTTTTTTCTGGTTTTAAACAATTTATTAATAACATATGGTAACAATATCTGTTTATGTCATTACTATCCCTAACCCATATGCTATTTTCTAATCCCCCCTCCCTCCGTTACTAGACTCCCGCCGAAGTTATATACCTGAGTTCACTTATAAAGGTACCCTTAACCAATCAAAGTTCAATTTCTCCCTTTTCTTATACTCATTATTGAAAAATTGTCCAATGTCCTTTTAGATTCCACTCTTTTTATATATATCCTCTAAATTTCTTCCACTCCCTTTTAAACATTTCCAAATCATAGTCTCTTAAAGTTCTTGTTAGTTTATCCATTTCACTCCACAATAAAACTTTCACGATCCAGTCCCATTTCTCTGGTATTTTTTCTTGCTTCCATAACTGCGCATACAATGTCCTAGAAGCTGAAAGCAAGCACCAGATTAGAGTTCTATCTTCTTTTGGAGATTTTTCCATTTGTAATCCCAACAGAAAAGTCTCTGCAACTTTCTTAAAATCATATCCCAAAATTTTGGATATTTCTTGTATCATCTGCCAAAACTTTTTCGCTTTTCCACAAGTCCACCACATATGATAAAAAGAACCTTCATGTTTCTTACATTTCCAACATCTATCCAACATCTTTTTACTCATCTTTGCCAGTTTTTTCGGAGTCATATACCACCTATACATCATCTTGAAACAGTTCTCTTTAATGCTCTGACATGTTGATATTCTCATCGAATTCTTCCAAAGATATTCCCATGTATCCATCTGTATTTCCTTATTTACATTAATTGCCCATTTAATCATTTGAGATTTTACTACTTCTTCTTCTGTAGACCATTTCAACAATAGTTTATATATTTCTGATATTAATTTTTTGTTATCTCCAAACAGAACCTTTTCCAATTCCGTTTGCTCACCTCTAATTCCAACAGATTTAATATCATTTTCCATCAAACTTTTTATCTGTTGCATTTGGAACCAGTTGTACCTATTATTTAGCTCTTCAGCAGATTTTAATTCAACTTTATCACCTTGAATCTTTAGCAGTTGATTATATGACACCCCTCTCTCTTCATCAGATTCAACTGTTATTTTTATTACTTCTGCTGGCACTATCCATAACAACTTTCTTTCATCACCATATTTCTTATATTTTATCCATGTATTTAGTAAGTTGTTTCTAATATAATGGTGAGAAAAAAGACCATCCATCTTTTCCCCCCCGTAGTACATATAAGCATGCCAGCCAAATTTATTTCCATGAGCTTCTAATAACAAAAGCTTTTTATTTAACATCATCATCCAATCCTTTATCCACGTCAAACAAACTGCATCATGATACAATCTTAAAACTGGAAGTTGAAATCCTCCCCTCTCTTTGGCATCCCTTAAAATTTTCATCTTAATCTTTGGTTTTTTCCCGGCCCATACAAATTCTGAAATCTTCCTTTGCCATTTATTAAATGTTTACTATCTTTCACAATCGGAATAGTTTGGAACAAATACATTATTGCCCACCAAGGTCGGAATAACGAGTCGGACACAATATATTGGATTAAAATTGGGCCACTTTATTAACTTACAACATGAACAGCAAGGGAACCCCACCAGCGGCCTGGCCAGGGCTAGGGGTCACCGCGACCACTCCCCTGCCATTAACGGGCGAGGACCCAGCCCCCCTTCCGGAGCTGAGCTGCTCAGCTCCCTCCAGGCAGGCCCAGCAGGGAGGCCCGCACCAGAGGGCCCAAACCCAGACGCACGTCTCGACGGAAAGGCACCCTCTAGCCGAGCCTCCTGGACAGTCTGCATTCTCCAACCCGGGTCTCCAAACCCCAAGGCCGATCATGCCAGACCCCAAAATTTCCCCCAAAGTGGGGGATGCTTCACAGTCCTCCCCTAGCCGCATAGTGTCCTAAACCCCTAAAACCTGCCACTAAAGTGACCACCTATTTAACGGCACCTTCCCAAGCCAATTCCACAATCCACTGCACTGCTATGCAGGGTAGGCGAAAAACACACCCCAGCACCAGCCAATCAGCTGGGGCGTAAAAAATTCCTACCCGGCTCCCCAAATGAGGCAACCAGCAATGCCCACATAGCATACAGGGCGGGTGGGAGGGCCGATCGCTGAGGGACTGAAGAAGGGACGGGGAGCTAGCCGTTGACGCGGCTAAACCCCGCCCCCAGCAAAGCGCGCCTAAACGCGGCGCAGTCCCACTCTCCCGCCCTGGAGGGCAAACAGGTCCAAGCAGCCTAGCAGCTACGCTGCAGGCTGCAAGACCACGATTGCCCACCAAGGTCGGAATAACGAGTCGGACACAATATATTGGATTAAAATTGGGCCACTTTATTAACTTACAACATGAACAGCAAGGGAACCCCACCAGCGGCCTGGCCAGGGCTAGGGGTCACCGCGACCACTCCCCTGCCATTAACGGGCGAGGACCCAGCCCCCCTTCCGGAGCTGAGCTGCTCAGCTCCCTCCAGGCAGGCCCAGCAGGGAGGCCCGCACCAGAGGGCCCAAACCCAGACGCACGTCTCGACGGAAAGGCACCCTCTAGCCGAGCCTCCTGGACAGTCTGCATTCTCCAACCCGGGTCTCCAAACCCCAAGGCCGATCATGCCAGACCCCAAAATTTCCCCCAAAGTGGGGGATGCTTCACAGTCCTCCCCTAGCCGCATAGTGTCCTAAACCCCTAAAACCTGCCACTAATAAGGCCAAGTCTCTACTTAGGGCTTAGCACCCACCGGGAGGCCCAAAGCCACCCGCAACCCTTGCTGCAAATCTCTCAGAAAAAGCACGTTACCCTTTTCCGAGAGATGCACCCCATCCCCTCTGTAGAGGTCAGGACATCTCGCTGAAATATCCGGATGGGGTAAATAGTGGCCCAAACCCTTTTCGAGTAATTTTTTAATTTCTTTATTGGCTTTATACCTAGCTCTTTCTAAGGCTGCAGGGTCCACAGCATGACGCCACACTTGGCGGGGCAGCATGGCTGACCAAACTATCGTGGTCTCCGGCCATCGCTCCCTGATGCGCTGGAAGTCATCCCGGGCTTGCCACACCAAGGCCTTACCCTTCAATAACCCCAGATCATTACCTCCCAGGTGAACGATTAATACCTGTGGAGGAGGACCCGCTCTACCTTTGAATAACAACGGCAGCAAGCCTGGCCACTGAAGGCCCCGGCGCCCCTGCCATTCGATGACCGCATGCTTGCTGAGTCCCAGCTGAGAGCCGACCGCAGTTCTCCGTGCTTGAAGACCAGCCCAAAACACGTAGCTATGGCCGCAGATGAGAACTCGGCACCGGCTCCTCTGGCCAGGAACAGCAGCATCTAAAAAGAGAAAAACCATTAAACACAAACAGAACCAACTCCTGCACACAATCCAATGTGCTCAATGCCCGCAAAAGGGGCGTATGTATGCCTTATAGGCTGAAGAACGCCAACGCCCCAACCTCTGAATAGAGGTGGAAGGCAACCCCATAGCAGCTGCTGTCGAGGCCGCCCCAATTCTAAAGGAGTGGGTACCAAACCGCACCCCTGATAACCCTAACTCACCCAACGCCCTGGACGTAACCGCCCAAAACTGGTGCTTCGTTAATGGCTTACCATCCATGTGTATAAACAAAAATCCGTCCTTGGGCCCGCGCACTGCCAAATAAGCAGCCAACGCATTAACTGGACACAACTCGAGCTCTGAACAACTACCCAGCTCGAGCACAGCACCCCGCTGCAGCTGATCCGTCTTCGAGCGACGGACAGTAATGACCGCCTTAGGCCCCAACAACCTCAGGTCCCTCAGCTGCAAAGCCCTACCAGAAACATCGTTTCTAGATTGAGCTACCAGCTCACTCACTCTAAGCGCCCCAAAAAAGGCTAACAAGGACGCGGCATGAAATAAACATGCCTCGAAAGGCGAGGCACACACCACGCCCCATACCCTCTTTAACCCCTGTAAAATCGACGGAGACACCGGATTCCGCGTGTCAACCCTGGGTCCGGCTTCTCTAGCCCACCCCTCCAGCATCTTTCGAATACGAAAGTCTGCTGTATCCTCCCTATAACCAAGTGCCTTACTTGCAAAAGCCAATGCAGACAGGCACCCCCTAATAGATCGCACTGCCAACCCCTTACCTCGTAACGACACACAGTAATGGAGCAATTCCTCCACCGGGAGGGGCCAAACCCTGCGATACCCTACCTCAGCCCGAAAGTCTTCAAACTGCCGCACGGCCCGCTCGTAAGACTTCCGAGTGCTGGGCGCAATGGCTAGACCTATCGCTCTGCAGGCTTCGGCTCTCCAATCTGCCATAGCTCCTGGGGCATTGGCACCGGCTCTCCGTCTGCCTCCGGGGCCAGCTGACGAAACCTCTCCATCTGTTTACGAGATAGAGCATCAGCCACCCCGTTGCTCACCCCAGGAACATGCCTGGCTAAAAACAATATATTAAGCCGCAAGCAGCGCAGAGTGAAGGCCCTCACCAACCTCATTACCCTCTGCGATTTGGATGAAAGGGAATTAATGACGTGGACTACTGCCATGTTATCACACCAAAAATGGACAGTGTGATTGGCCATATCCTTCCCCCACAGCCAAACCGCAACTAGGATGGGAAAGAACTCGAGGAACGTAAGATCTCGGTTCACCCCTACCTGCGTCCAGGAATCGGGCCACACATCCGCGCACCAATGTCCGCGAAAATAAACTCCAAAGCCTAAAGATCCTGCAGCATCAGACATGACCTGGAGCTCGGCCTCAAGCATCAAGTCCTCCCTCCAAAAGGAGACCCCGTTAAACGACTCCAAAAATTCCTGCCAAACTCTCAGATCATCCCTCATGCTGCAGGTAACCCTAGTTCTATGCTGGGGCAACCGCAACCCTGCCATAGCATCACACAGTCTCCTAAGAAAAGCCCTACCAGGAGCAACCACTTTGCAAGCAAAGTTGAGGTGCCCCACCAATTGCTGCAATTCCAGCAAAGTGACCTTCTTCCTAAGAAGAAATGCATTAATCCTAGCCCTCAGCTCCTCCACTTTCTGCAAAGGCACCCTAGATAATTGATCAATCGTGTCAATCTCAATCCCCAGGAAGGTCAACCTCTGAGTTGGTCCTTCCGTCTTTTCCGGCGCTAAGGGTACCCCAAGCTCAGCCGCGAGCTCAGCAAAACCAGCCAGCAGCTGGCCGCACTGCCCTGTCCCTACTGGCCCCACAAACAGGTAGTCGTCCAAATAATGCACAACGTCCTGCAACCCCACTTTCTCCCGCACAGCCCATTCTAAAAACGTGCTGAAACGCTCGAAAGCGGAACATGACACAGAGCAGCCCATCGGCAATGCTCTATCCATGTAAAATTGGCCCTCAAATGAAAACCCTAAGAGATCAAAATCATCGGGGTGGACGGGCAAAAGGCGAAACGCCGACTTAATATCGCATTTCGCCAACTCAGCCCCCACCCCGCAGCGCCTCACCACAGCGATGGCCTGGTCGAAGCTGGTATACCTGACAGAGCATAACTGCTCTGGGATCCCATCATTCACTGACTGGCCCCTAGGAAAAGACAGATGGTGAATCAAACGAAATTCACCAGGCGTCTTTTTGGGTACCACACCTAAAGGCGAGACCCTCAAGGTAGTCACTGGAGGCTGTAAAAAGGGACCAAGGACCCTTCCCTCAGCCAACTCCTTAGCAATCTTGTCTCTAACAACCTGTTCCAAACCTTGAACAGACTTAAGATTCTTAGACATGAACGAAACTCTAGGCCCCTGAAAAGGGATCCTAAACCCAAACTGGAAACCCTCCAACAGATACAAAGCATCAGCCCTCCTAGGATACCTAGCCAGCCAACGCTCAAGCTGACCCACCCTTATCGGGCTGGGCCCCTTTCTTGGCTGGAAAAGCTCCTCCACCCCCGCCAGGCTTCTTTGGATTCCTGCGCCCCCGGGCTTTTGGGCAGCTGTCAAAGGCATGGGATCCACCACACAAGGGGCAGGCGTGTTTAAACTGGCACGCCTTTCTATTACACACCCCCAGGGATCCAAAGTCCCAGCAGAGCAAGCGGGGTTGAACCGCCTGCCCCGCTGTACCGCGGGGGGAGCTCGACGAAGCAGATGAAGACGCCCTACTCACTAAATGACCACTATCTGATCGGTCACCCAGGTTAGGCCTAGCCGGAGACATAACCTGCAGCCAAAGCTGCTGGTGAATCCGATCCCACTGGAGGGCCGGATATAAGGCGGCCCTCATTCTGAATTCCTGGTCGTACTGTAACCAGGCTGATCCACTAAAGGCAGTATAACCCTTATAAATTATGTCCAGATATTGGAACAATGATGCAGCCCGCCACGGCTGCGCCCGGGCAATTACCCCGGCGTAAATGCAGAACCCAGGCAACCAATTAGCCCATGTTCTGTCAACCTTTCGCTTCCGCAGCTTCTCTTTCTCCTTTTCATCTAACTCCTCTTTGTCTTTCTTTTCCATTTCTCGATAAAGAAGGGAAAATATATCCACATACTCTCCCTTCAAAATTTTCTCCCTTGTGGAGGGCAGCAAATGGTCCCCGAGTGGCAGAGCAACCTCGCCAAAAGGCAAGGCTGTAAAAGGCACCATCCCGTACTGCGATGGTGCTCCCAACATGGGACCCGACAGGCTCATCTGCCCTGCACCCGGATGCATACAAGGTATGCCCTGGCCCCCTGGCCAAGCCCAATTCTGCACCAGCCCAGACCCAGAAGGAGTAGGCACACCTAAGCCTGACCCTGAGGTGCCCAGCCCGGCTGTTGAAGCAGGTCCCCATGCTCCCCATGGCCAAACCTGCCCAGGCCCAACTTGCGAACCGTCACCAGACCTACCTCCAAATCCAGCTGGCACCACCGGCAAACCAATGCCCGACGTACGCGCCTCCTCCACCGCGCCTGCATCGGGGCCACCGGAACAGGCATCCCTGCCATGCACGAGTCCACCAGACCTGCCCTCAAGAATGGACAATCTGGTGAGAATGTTGGCCTGGCGTGCCTTTTTGGAATGCCTAACATCGCCCCCCACACTTAAGGAAGGAACACCCGCCGCCTGC